>NC_084800.1:80445653-80748683 GCF_963169125.1 Humulus lupulus
AATGTCTTGGATATGACATCACACCAGATGTGTAAGTAGATCTTATCTTAGATTACCCAATCAGTAAAAATTCAGTGTCCTGATTTAATCTTTGGAAAAAATGTTTTTGAACATATAATTACAATTATAATCCACTATGACTGAGTCACTATAATTGTAGTGATACATACGTTTAGGATTTTATAAACGTTTGTATTAATAATGATTTATGTAATAAAACATGTAAACAACACAATTTGATTCAACAAAATAATTTCTACTACTTTATTGATAACGAATGAATCACATAAGAAATGTGATTTTATAATGGCATAAAACCCAACAACAACTCAATTGCTCAAAATACAGGTGAATAGAAAGATGTAGAAGAGGAAGATTACAAACTCAATACAATAATAATACAAGTAAATAAGAACAAGAATAACAAAAGATTGAACACAAACTCTCACACAACCAAAGTGTAACGTCCCAATTTTCCTAATAAGGCTTAGTGTGTTGATTAGGGGGCGAGGATGCCAATAATTAATTTTAATGCATTATTATGTGATGATATGCATGATTATATAAATTATGTGAGTTATATTATAATATGACTATATGGGCATGTTTAGGTGTATTAAACATGCATATGGGCCCATTTCTTATTAGAAAGACATATGTGTTTATATATATATATGTCCATATTGATTAAGAGCACAATATTATGTGGATATATTTGGGTTATTCGGCACCAGACGATTCTAGGGAGCAAGTTAGTGGTTTAGTCGCAACGAGGAGTAATACCCGACTCAGGGCGAGCCAAGGGGTATTTTGGATGATCTGGAGAGTCACCGGGACTCATTGTAGCGTGGCTCATATTTTGGGAGAAATAGAAATATTCTAGGTTTTGCGGAATTATTTGGGGAGATTTGGGTATAGTGCGGGATTAGAATGTGAAAATGAAAATTTTCCCCTTATGAGGTGTTGAGAGGGAAGTGGGTTGAGTGGGGGTATTTCGGTCATTTGGGACCGTTCGAATATACGGTTAAGGTTGAGTTTTAACTCAGGAAAAACACAGAAAGCTCTCTCGTTCTCTCTCCTGATCTCTCATTCCGCTCGTTAGCGTTTTCGAAGGAAACTTGAATTTTAGAGAGGTTACAGTCATAGAGATTCTAGGGAAGATTAGAAGCTTGATAACCTGGGGATTTACCTGGAAAATGACTTAATCAGAGGTAATTTAAGCTTTTAAGTTTCTAAGTTTTGTTTTCCTTAAGTTTCTTACGCTTTGATTGGATTTTATGATTATGGTGAGTTTTTGATTTGTTTGTAAGTTGGGTTTTGATGCCTGGGATGTACTGATGATGTTTTGGGATTAAATTATAGGCTTGGTACTGTTTTGGGATGAGTTTTGGAGGAATTGGATTGGAGGAAACGTTTGAAAAATTGGGTTCCCATGATCACGCTGTGGCCCTCATGAACCCAAGAGCCTGGGCGTTTCTCTGAATCGCTATTGCGTCGCGGCGCATGTGGAGCGGCACCATGACCCGTGTCCAAAGAAAATGAGGGTTGGGCTCTCTAATTTGTGGAGAGTCGCGACTCTAATTGTGGGGCATCGTGGCTCTATTTGAGGGGCGTTGCGGTGCAAATAGCGGTTTTTGGCCAAAGTAGGTTTTGGGTGGTGGGAACTCAAACCTGAGGGCAAGGGATGGATTCTATTACCCGGTTTAGTAGAATTCGATGTTCTGGAGACTAGGACCTGGTCCGGAAATCTTTATTTACTCGATATTGATGGATATCATTTATTATGGTTGTGACTAGGATACCGCTAAGGCTTGAGAAAGGATCGTGCTCAAGGGTCGTTCATATTTATCTTACGCTTGGACCTAAGGTAAGAAAAATGCACCCAATACATGTGTATGTTATTAGGGCTTGGGACGATTGTTTAATATAGATTTGATAAGGGCTTGGGTCCCCTATAAATGTGCGTGATTATGATTATGCTGGTGATTTTTTTATTAAGCATGTTGAGTGCTCTGTATCTGGATAGTTGTTATATAATGTATGTTTGTTTGCATTATCTGATTAAGAAAGGCTTGACTTATAAGTCAAGGACGGCAATAGCGCGGAGCACTAGTCTAAAGCATTGACTTATAAGTCAAGGGCGGCAATAGCGCATTGAGCGCTGGTCGTTATGGTTAGGCCTAATCAAGAGCACATTATACGCTTGTCCGACCCAATGCTCGTGGAAAATTAAAACGCCAGGTATGTTGTGCCAGCTCCAAGGTTGGTTATATAAAGGATAGGGCAACGGGCCCCGGGGTGACTTATTAGTCCCATTTCCTAGGGAATTGGGCCCCATTATGACTTATTAGCCAGTTGATAAGGGCAACTGGTCCCGATATGACATTGTAGTCACTTATATGAATAGAATGCATGCATGAGTAGGGTTATTACTGCTAGGCATGCCCATTATGATTTAGTAATGTGTTATTAACTGTTTATTAGCATGTTTAAAGTTTTATTTCCGATCCTTAGCTCACGGGTGCTATGTGGTGCAGGTATGGGGAAAGAAAAGCTGGACCAACCATGAGTTAGAGAGCTTCAGTGGCGATGTGTAAATATGCTGCTTCTCGATCACCACTGTAACACCCTACTTCCTTAGAGCCCTTACCAAGTAATTTATAAATGTGTCATTAGCTCACTAATCGAGGTTTTAGGTTAAAAAGTGTGTTTGGATAAAAATAAAGACTCATTTAATAAACATTAATTACAAAGAGTTGGTATTTCATTGAAATTCGTAAAAATATTACATAGGGATCCCAAAACACTGTTTTGAAATACACTTACAATCCAAAAGTACAGTACAGTCGACCTAAGCGACAAAATCGAACGTTTAGCATGTGTTCCTTAAAATAACCCCAGCCGTGGTGGCTAGGTAGGCCAAACATGTACACACCGCTCCACGCCCTCCAACTCATGGTTGTTCGACCCAATTTCCTTGTTCTTACTTGCACCACAGAGCACCTGTGAGCCGAGGCCCAGCAAGAGAACTTCAAGCAAAAATATACAATAACAATATATCTTCACGAAACATACTTAATCAGAGCAACAAAAAAATACCAGATCCTATTAGAATGCACAACGACACAGTAGTAGAACAACTAAAAAGCACAATGACATAACAACCTAATAGTACAATCGTACAATAACACATCAGTACCAATACATGACAGTATAATAACTCAATACAATAAGATAGCCTATTAACAAAATAAAACGACATTATATTAACACAGCAGCTCAATACTACAACAGTGGCCTTCGCTGATCGGGGTTGTGTTACTAGGCACCAAGTTCGCAGTCCCAGCCGAACGGGTGTGTACAACACCCTTGAGGGTCTCGCTCTGGCGGCTAGCATTTAGCATGCTTAATGCCGATCTCAGCCCCTTGCCACTTCCAGCTCTTGCCGCTCTTGACTCTCTCTCCCGACTCTTGTCGCTTCTGGCTCTTGCCGCTCCTGGATCTTGCCGCTCCCAGCTCTTGCCTCTCCCGGATCTTTCCTCTCCCGGCTCTTGCCTCTCTTGGCACTTGTCGCTCCCGACTCTTGCCTCTCTCGACTCTTGCTTCTCTCGGCTTTTTCCGCTCACGGATCTTGCCGTTTCCGGCTCTTACCGCTCCAGGCTCTTGCCTCTCCCGGCTTTTGCCGTGCCTGGCTCTTGTCGCTTCCAATGCCTGCTAATTAATCATAATCACATGTATGACATAACAAACATAAACAATACATACAGTACAACACACCACATAGCTCTACGGGTATAAATAGTTCTCTTACCTTCAATCCAATTGCTAACTGTCAGGCAAGAAAACGCAACCTCCGAGAATCATCCTCTCTCGAGTCCGGGCGGTAACCTAGTCACAAACCACAAGTAACGTTCTCGTTACTACTCGATTTTATAATTAATCCCTTAAACCAATACCGTGCTCTCGGGACCTCCTGTTCCCCATACGGGGTGGTGAAATCGTCCCCCAAGCCCCCTGGGTCAAAGCCCTAAAAACATAAAATTCAAGGCCCTAAAAATGGCCTAGCGCCGCGACACAGCCGCGGCTCAGAAGAATAGGGCCACGACACTCCTCCGCGAACCTAGAAAACTGAGTTTTTCCCACCATTTTCCCTGAGCCAAAACTTACCCAAACCATTCCCCAAGTGTGCCCAAGTCCCAATTTGACCCAAAACTCCAAATAAACAATATACACAACACATATGCACCATAATCAAACTCAAACACACATCCTAACTCAAAATCACCTAATGGTTTAAAATTCCTTAAAAAACTTAAACCACACCAGAAAACTCTTTTAAGAATTCAAAGGAATCCTTACCTTAAGGATGAATTCGACCCTAAGTTGCCTTCAATGCCACTCCAAGCTTCAGTCCGTAAGTTCCCAAGCTTAAGTTCCTCAAAACTTCATCCCAAAACCCAAATTCAGAAATCAAAAGTCCAAACTCTCAAGAACATCAAGCAATACACAAAACCAAAAAATGAAACTCTTACCTCTTCTTGGATTTATAATTTCCTAAGGCTTGGTAGCTGTTAATTCTCCTCCACAGCTTGAATCTATTCCCAGTTCCTCAAACCACCAAAATCCTTAAGCTTGTTCTTGCCCTTTTCCCTCTAGAACTAATGAGAAGCTAAGTGAATATGATGGAGAGAAGTGTTTGAACGTGTATGATTTTTCCTTTAGCCAAGAGTTATCTAACTAATGCCCAAAGACCATCCTACCCCTCCCTCTAACTCACTTCTATACTAAATCTCAAGGGCAACCTAGTCCTTTCATCCTTTTGCAAAAATGCCACATTTAACTTATTATTTCAGTAACACCACCAATTCCCAGGTTACCAGTAGTTACCAATCTCACAACCAAACACCAATTTCGTGACTCTCTGCTAACACCGCTGGACATGATCTCCTCATGCTGAAAACATAGCACAAAGCATAAAACTACACCCTCAACGAGTTCAAATTACAAAAATGCCCCTAATAGCCAAACAGGGCCCACATGCACATTTAATTAACCTAAACATGCATTTATAATCATATAATCATTAATTTCACATATTACATAATTAAATCAATTATTTCTCTCACCGACACGCTAATCAAGGCCATAAGCCTTATTAGAAAAATTTGGGACGCTAAAACCACGGCCAGGGGTTTCTCAGAGAAACTAGGGTTAAACCCTATTTTGCCGCTTAGGTCGGCTGGTTGTAACTTTTGAACTATAATAGACCTTTTAAATGTTATGTTGGGATCCTATGTATGAACGTCAATATTTTTATTGAAATGGTTATTACTTTTTTACCAAAAATCTTAACCCTAAAATTGTTAATCACGTTTAGTTACACGTTTATGGCCAAATGACTCGTTTAAAGAGTCTAATATCATTTAAAACACACAGTGTAATGGTCTTGGCTATCCAGGGCATTATAACTTGGTATTTGAGCGTGCCAAGTTAAGGGTTCCTGAAGACTGGCTGGGCATGTACACTCACCAATAAAGACAAGCTTGACTCGAGGTTTGGTAACTATTTATATGGTTATGTGTTTAACTGATTAAATAGGATATAAATGCCTTATCTACCTACCTTATTAGAGAGCATGAGATATTCTGATAGAGTCTGGCCCTTGACTATTGTATGAATGATAAATATATGCTTATTAGCATGACTGTTAGCGTTGTTCTACGGACATGTAGGTCATGCCACACTCATTAGCTTTGTTGTAGGTACATGTATGCTAGAAAATGCTTATTAGCATTGTTAAATGTTAAAGAAATGCTTATTGGCGTCACTATTTGTCTATGAATGTCAGAAAATGGTTATTAGCATTGTTAATTGTTTATGAGTGCCAGGACATGCTTATTAGCATTGTTACTTGCTTATAAATGTTAGGAGGTGATTATTAGCACCATGTGTTGGGTATGAATATGAATTGTCATGCTTATTAACATGATCGTTGAGTGTGAATGTTTGTTTGTTTGGTCTTGGACTGTAAGGCGACAAGAGTATAAGTTATTACTACCTAACTGGTCGAGTTGATTACTGGAGCAAGGTAAAAGCTTGGAAGTATGTTTTCAAGACAGACAGATCTATCAGCTGGTCATGAAGAACAAGGCCAGAATGATAGGCAGGGCCAGAATAATAATCAAGGTTAGACCCATCTGCCAGCTCCTAAGAATTGGCAGCAAGTGCTTGTTGATATGCAAGCCAGATTACAGAGTTAGGAAGAAGAGATCTGCCTCCTGAAACAGCAACAAGTTCCTGCATGGAACATTCAGTTAGAGGTACCACTTGTGTTGGTGTCGAATGTAGTGCAGCCGGCAGAGGCTGGGAACAGATGGGAACTTTTCTATGAAAGGTTCAGGAAATAAGACCCTCTAGTCTTTGAGTGCAGTGTAGATCCGCCTAAGGCCGAGCAGTGGATGAGCATGGTTACCACCATCCTGGATTTTATGAAGGTGGTTGGTAATGAGAGTGTAGCCTATGCCACATACATGTTTCGGGAGGATGCCCAGATTTGGTGGGACGTGTATCCAAGACCAGGAACATCAATACCCTAGAATGGGAAGAGTTTAAAACTTTGTTCAATGAGAAGTATTACAACGATGTAGTTAGGATTGCAAAGGCAGAAAAGTTCAGTAAGCTAGGAAACATGTCACTGTGAGAGTCTGCACTGAGATTCTATAGACTGGCCAAGTTTGTTGCAGACTTGTTACCCACTGATGGTACAAGGAAGGATAGGTTCCTTAAGGAGCTACAGCCTATGATATCCTGAGATGTTCACATTACCACCGTGCCTGGGGTGACGACTTATGCACAGGTGGTGGAGAAAGCTTTTACTGCAGAGGGCGCAGAGAACAAAATATGGCGTGAGAACATGACCAGGAGAGACACTAGGAGGATGGGACCTCCATTCATGGGTTCGGGTAGGGGTGGAAGCCCTAGTGATCAGAAAAGGAAGGCTCCAGATGCCTTTTTAGCTCCAAGCCCTGAGAAGAGACCACATGGTATACACATAGGCCGCCATAGCGACAATGAGGGCTGGAGGACCTTCCCAGAGTGCACCAGATGTAAGAGGCGCCACGTGGGAGAATGTTGGGTGAAGGCTTGTTTCTTGTGTGGGATAGTGGGACACTTAAAGAAAAATTTCTCGAGAACAAGAAAAGAAGAACCAAGGAAGGTGGATAGCTCGACTCCAACTCGAGTGTTCGTATTGACACATGCATATGTCGAGGCTAGTCCCTCAGTGGTGACAGGTTAGCTTTCTAGTGTTGGAACCTCTTATACTATTTTGATTGATTTTAGTGCTACACACTCTTTTGTTTCTAGTAGGATTATTGATACACCGAGTAGGCCATGTGATTATTATGCTATGGGGTTCGGAACCTTATTGCCTATTAGGGAGTTAGTAGTTTCCAAGAGATGGGTCAGATCACTTCCAGTGACAGTAGATGACAGGGAGTTTATGTTGGCACCTCGCAGTGATAGAGTTGGTTATGACCGACTTTGACATGATTCTGGGTATGGACTGGTTAGTGAAGTATGGGGCAACCATAGACTACAAGAAAAAGATGGTAACTTTTGAGCCTGAGGGTGAGGATCCCTTTGTATATGTTGGCACTGTGCATGGACCCCGTGTACCTACGATATCAGTATTGAAGGCTAGAGACCTACTGCGAGGTGGTTCCAAAGGATTCCTAACCAGTGTGGCAGATACCACTCAGGTCGTGCTAGTGCAACCAGGAGAGACTAGATTAGTCTATGAGTTCCAGGATGTGTTTCTAGAGGATTTACTAGGGTTTCCGCCACACACAGAGATAGAGTTTGCTATTGAACTGGCACCAGGGACAGAGCCAGTGTCTAGGGCACCGTACAGAATGGCCCCAATAGAGTTGAAAGAACTAAAGGTATAGTTGCAGGAGCTATTAGACTTAGGTTTTATTAGGCCCAGTTTCTCTCCATGGGGTGCCCCAATCCTGATTGTAAAGAAGAAATATGGTTCTCTGAGGATGTGTATCGACTACAGGGAACTGAATAAGTTAACCATTAAGAATAAGTATCCTCTGCCAAGGATAGATGACTTGTTTGATCAGTTACAGGAAAAGACAGTATTCTCAAAGATAGATTTTTGATCTGGTTATCACCAGCTGAGGATCAAGGTGGGAGATATACCGAAGACTGTTGTTTGCACCAGATACATGTATTATGAGTTCGTAGTCATGTCATTTGGTTTGTGTAACACCCTATTGCCTTAAAGTCGTTACTAAGTGAGTATAAAATGTGCAATTATCTCACTAATCGAGGTTTTAAAACAAAAGTGTAATTAAACCATAATCAGAGTCATAAACTTTGAAAATAAACCATTTACAGAAAATTATAAATTATTTAAAATTTGGGATCCCAAAATACCGTTTAGAAATATTTACAACTCAAAAATATAATCAGAGTTGACTAAACGAAAAAATTCAGGTTTAGTACAATCATCTCCCAAAAATACCCGTGGCCGTGGCAGCTAGGCAGGCCAAACATGTATGCGCTGTTTCACGCACTCCGTACTCATGGTTGGTCGACTTTCCCCTTGCCCTTACCTGCACAACAGAGCACCCGTGAGCCGAAGCCCAGCAAGAAAATCCTCACAAGCATATAACATATGTATATTAAACACTTAACATATAAACAAGCCACTACCAGGTTAAAGACATACGACCATGCCATCCCAGGCGCTTACCAGGCCCTGGGTTCGCGGTCTACACTATAAGGATATCCCATGTATCCTTTAGGGTCTTGCCCTGGCAACACGCACTCCACGTGCTAAACGTTGCTCTCGGCCCCTTGCCATTCTCGGCCTTCACTGTTCCCGGCCCTCGCCATTCCCGTCTCTTGCCGTTCATTCACAAATATGCGCACATAGCATAATTAAACAGATACTTAAACATGAATAGACTCAATCAAAGGGAAATGCCCTGCAACACAATCATATAGGGCCGAGCCCGGCAACTCAAGCTCTACGGGAAGAATGGTTTTCTTACCTGTGTCTCAAGCTTTCCAAGCACTGATATCCTGAGCACAGTCCCCTAGTTTGAGCCTCGCAGAAACCCTAGTCACAATGCACCAACAATATCCATCCATCAAGTTCTAATCCACTAAATTACTTTGGGTCATAATTCTAGTCTCCAGGACCTTGAATTCTATCAATCCGGGTGATAAAATCCATCCCGAGCCTTAACCTTTGAGTTCCCAAGCCAAACCCCACAAGACATCCTGCATTTTGAACTAGGCCCGCGACCCAACCCTTAAGGGCCACGAATTTCCTCAAAACAAAGGCTAAGCACCTCCTTGGAAAAACACATGAGCCGCGGCATGCTTGGCCAAGCACCGCGGCGCGCCCCAAGGTCAATGGCCTCCCCAGGCCTCGCATGCACACGGGCCGCGACCCTCCCCTTCAAACCCAGAAAACCTCCATTTTTCTCTGCATTTCCTTCGAGCCAGTCCTTCTAAAATCATCCCAACTCAACATCTAAACCTATAATAAAGCTTGAGCTTCCTTATTATACCATCTAAGCTCCATCACAAGTTTAAAACAGTCATACAAACTCAGCCCGTAACCAAACTTAACTCAAGATTCTGGTTCACATGCAACTTACAGTTCTAGCTTAATTCAACTGAAACTCAAGGGATTTTAGAGTTAAGCTCCTTACCTCAGATGATGAACTCAAGCTTTCACTTGCTCCTCAACTTCCAAAGCTCATCCCTTCCAAGCTTCAAGCCTTAAATTCCTGGTTAGAGTCTCTCAAAATCATTCACCAAAGAAAGAAGTGCTGAACCGACCAAGAGATGAGAAGCTAGAAGTTGTTTCCTTTTCTTAGTTCCAACAGATTCTTAAGTCATCTAAATCAAATAATACCCCTGCCAAATGTCCAAGCTGCCTCTTAAGCTTAACCTCTATCCTTAAACAACCTAAGGGAAATTTAGTCATCTACCAAATCCCTTTAAGTCCTCGAGACCAAAATATTAAATTTTCGCAGTTTTCCCTCCTAAACATGTTGGGGTTTTATGCCCTAATTAAAACCCAAATTCTTTGTAATCTCATTTTATTATCAATAAAAGAATAGAAATCATTTTTTGACTTGGTTAATCACTTTGCTCACATGTTTTATTTTCATGATTATTTGTTTAATATAAACTTCTATTAAATCCCGAGCATATAGCTAATCTTATTTATAGTGACGTAATCACAATGGAATATAAATATGATTATATGTTCAAAATAAGTTAGTCTTAAGATTAGTCAGTGCACAGGATTTACACTGACTTTCCAATCTGCGATATGATCTACTTACACATTACAGTGTTATGTTCTTTCCAGAATATTAGCAAAGTAGATAAGATCAGATGTATTTGTTACATCGGACAGGACCGATATTGACAGTTGATAAGATAAGTAAACATACCGTTGTTATCTAATCTAGTCATATCATATAGTTGACCATAGGTCAATTCAATCTTAATTCTGAGTGGTTAGTATTCTAACTAATTGTATTATTTGATTTCTTTGACTTGTTCGTTACCAGCTTACCCTACGGACTAGCCCATACTTACTTCTTGGGAACTTGGTAGTATAATTGAGTGGGAGTGTTAATCATAGATATGAACATCTATTGCTTCTGATGAAGAAGTGAAACGATGGTTTCCTTTTAGTTTGGTTCAAGGTGTTAAATGATAGAGAGCTCATTTCAGTAATTAAATTAGTTTACTGAAATATCATTTACAAGGAACTAAGTGTTTTAAGGATAAAATACAATGAGGGGTAAAATGGTATTTTAGTCCTATCTCATTGTAGACAGTCTATAGAGGATTGAGTGACAATTATGGTTGTAACAATGGATAATTAATAGCGTATCTATATTTGTTATAGAGCGTTCTATGAATTCAAGAGTGCAATTCCGAGTCTATAGTGGAGTCACGAGGAATTAATAAGTTATTAAATTTATTTGTTAGATTTATGATAACTTATTGGAGCTTGATTTCATAGGCCCATGGTCCCCATTGTACCTTGGATAAAATCATCTAGATAGTCTTAATTAATTGATTTAATGATCAAAGTTGACCAGGTCAATTTTGGATAGTTTCAAAGAGTTGTGCAATTTTGAGAAGAAAAGAGAAATTATGGAAGATTTATTAATTAAGATAAATTGGTATCTAAATTAATGAATAAGTTTAAATCAAGGTTCAAATTCTAAATAATTAATTTGATAAAGGATTTAAATAATTATTTAATTAATGAAATCAATAGAAAATAATACAGGCATTGATTTTAAGTCTAAAGGGCTTATAATCAAATGAGAAATTTCACAGGCCTATAACCCATGATAATTTTGACCTAGGGCTTCAAATTGGCTATTATTTTATTTATTTTTTAATTAAATTAAATGACCTAATTGAGTCTATAAAAGGAGTGCTTAGAGAGAAGTCAAAACATAAGTTTAATCACTGGCTTTTTGATAGTTTTAGATTCTCTCTGAACACAAATAATTTTCTAAGACTCTTTGTTATTTTCTCTTCTTCTCCCTATATCTATCTCATGTGTTGAGAATTGCGCACACTAGTCTAGGTGATTCTAAGGATACATTGAAAGATTGTGAAGAAAATAGAAGATCGGTTTAGTTTCTTGATAATACCCTGCGACAGAGAGGATACAAGAGTTAGATAAACTGAAGGAAGGACTCTTTAATTCCACTGCATACTGTAAGTATTCTAATCTTTGTTTCACTTTGAATTCAATTTTAGAAACATGTTTTAGGCTATCTCGTATTAATTTGTTTAATATTTGATATACATGAAAATAAATAAAGATCTTGTATAAGTTTTCCTAACAAAACACTTTATCCTCAAATATATCTCCAAATATTTATTTCCATAACCCGATAACCCAATAAAATATCTTATACCCAAAATACCCCTCGACTCACCCCGAGTCAGGTATTCGACCCCATTGTGACTTTCTAGCTCACCACTCCCTGGGACTGTCTCGGGTCGTGCAACACAAATATATCACAATTATTCACATTTATCACATTTATGCTCTCCGCGAGCTAAAATTACAATCATGCCCCTAGTAACCAGATGGGGCCCACATGCATATTTAATTCACCTAAACATGCATTACTTAATCACATATTCACACAAATTCACTTATTATAACAAAAATCACTTATTGCCCGCCAGGCACGCTAATCAAGGCCATAGCCTTATTAGCAAATTTGGGTCGCTACAACTATCCCCTCCTTACAGAAATTTCGTCCTCGAAATTACTTGAACAACTCGGGGTACCGCTCCCGCATCTCTGATTCCAGTTCCCACGTCGCCTTCTCAACCTTGTTGTTCCTCCACAGCACTTTCACCAAGGCGATGGTCTTGCTTCGCAAGACTTTATCCTTGCGGTCAAGAATTTGAACCGGCTTCTCCTCATAAGACAAATGCTGATCCAACTCCAAATTCTCATAACTCAGAACATGCGTCGAATCAGACACATACTTCCGGAGCATGGACACGTGAAACACATCCTGAACCCCTGATAAGGCTGGAGGCATTGCCAATCTGTAACCTACCTCTCCAACCCGTTCCAGAATCTCAAAGGGACCAATAAACCTAGGGCTCAGCTTGCGTCGAACACCAAATTGTTTCACTCCTCTCAAAGGTGAAACCTTAAGGAACACATGGTCACCAACCTGAAATTCTACGCTCCTGTGTTTGAGGTCTGAGTAACTCTTTTGGTGACTCTGGGAGGCGGGTATTCGAGCTCTAATCTTCTCAACCGCCTTATTGGTCCTCTGAATCTTCTCAGGACCTAGGTACCTCCTCTCACCTGTCTCATCCCAATGGATATGTGATCTGCACTTTCTTCCACAAAGCATCTCTTACAGAGCCACTCTGATAGTCGCCTGATAATTGTTGTTGTATGAGAACTCAATTAAAGGGAGATACTTACTCCAAGATCCCCCAAAATCTAGCACACAGGCTCGTAGCATGTCCTCCAATATTTGAATCGTCCTTTCAGACTGTCCATCTGTCTGAGGATGATAAGTGGTACTAAACCGCAACTGCATGCCCATAGCCTTTTGCAGACTCTCCCAAAACTTGGAGGTGAAGGTGGGGTCCCTGTCGGATACAATTGACCTCGGAGTCCCATGAAGTCGAACGATTTCCTTCACATATAACTCAGCATACTGCTCCACAGTATTTTTCGTCGTGACAGGTAAAAAGCGAGTGGACTTGGTATACCTATCCACAATCACCCACACCGAATCATGCTGTCATACGCTCTTCGGCAAACCAACCACGAAGTCCATAGTGATATCCTCCCACTTCCACTCTGGAATCCCTAGAGGCTGCAGCAACCCTGCTGGCCTCTGATGTTCAGCCTTGACTTGCTGACAAGTTAAACACTTGGACACATAATCCACCACATCCCTTTTCATGCCCGACCACCAATACAAAGCTATTAGATCTTGGTACATATTCGTCGTACCTGGATGCAATGAATAGGGAGTGGTATGCAGTTCATCTAAGATCTCCCGCCGGATATCAGAATCCATTGGAACACAGATCCGACCCTTGTACTTTAGTAACCCTGTCTCCGAGATAGAGAAGTCCTTAGTCACTTCGAATAAGATGTTCTCCCTATGACCCTTCAACTGGGAATCTTTCCCCTGTGCCTCCTTGATCCTCTCAAGAAGTGTAGACTGAAAAGTGATGTTGGCTAACCGACCAACCGCCAACTCTATACCCGCTGTAACGCCCTGATTACCCCAGAACAGTTACGGTGAACCGAAAATTTAACTCACTACCTGATTTCTTTGGTTAAAAACGTGCTTCTAAGGTGGAAAACCAATTAAAAGGAAATGATGTATTGTATTTAAAAAATAAAACTGTTCATGGGCCCATCAAAACGTTTACAGTCATTTACAACTCAAAATGGTCATTACTATTTAAATTTACAACCTACTGACCTAAGCGAAAAAAATGGGGTAAACCCCCTAGTTCCTCTGAGAACTCCTTAGCCGTGGTGGTCAAGCGGTCGCATATGTACACAGCACCACCTAAGGTCTCCACTCAAGGCTGGGTGGGCTTTTTTTTCCGTTTACTTGCACCACACATCACCCATGAGCCAAAGCCCAGTAAGAAAACACAATATAGCATGAATATAATATCAACAATGATCATAATAATCATTCAGGACTTTCAGTCCAAACAGATGAGTGATAGTTGCAAAAGTCACTAAGGTGGGTTCTGTTCCCATTAGCCATGTGACGATAGGGTCACCGAGGCTTTACAAATAAGTGATCCTTTCACTAGCTTAAACAGGATAGGTGCTTGATGACTAGTCACCAACATAACCTACCTCGTGACCATAGAGTCACAACCATGGGATTCTGCTCCCTAGCCATGTGACAAGCTGTCACCTAGGCCTTAGGCCCTGGCTCTGAGTAACTAGTCTTAGACTAGTCAAGCACTTATAAGTTTCATCGACCTTAGGGTCGGTCCAGCATTAATGCTCCTATAGCCATTCAACGATGATATCGATTAGATATAATCTTTTATTGACCATGTGTTCATGATGTTTTTGCCGTTTCTGACTCTCAGGTCAATAATATGCGACCAGTGCCGTCCCTGACTAATCAGTGCCATACATAAGTAAGAAAGCTCTGCTAAGCATTTAATATGCAATCAATGTCCACATTTATCAACCAACATGCCTCAACAACAATCATGCATGTCATATACACGGGGTGCAGTTTTCTAACCTCTGATTCGAGCTAGAATGAATAAAAGAACGACCCTTGAGAACGATATGACTTTTAGTCCTTTAGCGGTCACCTAGTCATAACCAAATATGGGACACCATCAATAAAATTAATAACAAAGGTTCCCGAATCAAGATCTAGCCTCCGGGACATCAATCCACACTAATTCGGGTAGTAGGAACGATCCCGAGACCTAAAACCAAGTTCTTGAGGTCAAAACACTCAAACGGCTTCAAAACCCGGCCTTAGCCGCGACCCTAGCACCTTGAGCCGCGGCCTCCAGCCACACCAGGAGCAAGGGCCGCGACGCCCACTACCCAGGGCCACAGTGCCCAGCACGCCCAAAACATATTTAGCTGCTTCTTCGAGCTTGGGCTGCGGCGCCCAAGAACAGGGTCGCGGCCCCCCACCCAGAACTAGCCTTGAACCCGATTTTCTTCATCCTAAACCTTCCAATAACACACATAAACACTTCCAAATCCAAAAATCAAAGTTCCCAAACTTCCCAATGATCCAAAATCATCAAATCCTGAGGCTCAAATGAACCAAGAACTCAATGATTCACAAAATCCAATTCTAAGCTTAGAAACTCTAAAAACTCAAAACTTAAAACTTATATTACCTTTGATTGGGTTGTTTCTCGTCAAATCCTTCGTTCAAGAAGCTTTCAATCTTTCCTAGGATCGCTATGCCTCGACCCTTGCTTGATTCTGACTCCTAGAACTCGAGATCTCTTCGAAATTGCCTCGAACGATAAAATGAACTAACGAGAAGAGAGAAAGTGTTTTCTAACGTACGGTTCTATCTGACAAGCTACTTCAAGCTTAAGTAACCTTAAATAAACCTAGTGCTTGGGGTCCCAAAAACACCCCCGGGGACATTATAGTCAAAACTTCCAGATTTTCCTCCTGATCTCAATAACTCCCAATTTATCATCAAATAATCACTCCCATTATCTAATATCCCAATAAATGACCCCGTTAATACAAAATCGCTAATTTACAATATGAGGTCGTCTCATGCCGAATATCTCGAATATATCTCCATAATAATGGGATCTCATCCATAAATCACAATATGCACCAAAATACACAAATATGCCTATAATGGGCCAAATTACCAAAACACCTTAACAATCAAATGTGGACTTACATACATGCATATAACATCATATTATAACAAAATTCACATAAACATGCATATAATCATTTAATGACGTAATTAAACAATTATGGCCCTCCCGGCCTACTAATCCAGCCATTAAACCGCATTAGGGATTTCGGGGCATTATAACTATCCTCTCCTTACAGAAATTTTGTCCTTGAAATTTACCTAAACAACTCGGGATACTGACTCTGCATGTCTAACTCCAGCTCCTAGGTCGCTTCCTCAACCTTGCTGTTCCTCCACAATACCTTAACCAAAGGTATCGTCTTATTCCTGAGGACTTTGTCCTTTCTATCAAGTATCTGAACTGGCTGCTCCTCAAAGGAGAGATCTACCCCAAGCTCCATATCTTCATAGCTCAAAATATGATTCACATCAGATACATACCTCTGAAGAGCTGAAACATGAAACACATTATGCACGGCTGACAACGCCGGTGGCAAAGCCAACTTGTAAGCCACCTGACCAATCCTCTCCAAGATCTCACATGGACCTACAAATATAGGGCTCAGCTTTCCCTTCTTCCCAAACCTTCTCACCCCTTTCCATGGCGAGACTCTAAGGAAGACATAGTCTCCCACTTGGAACTCCACGTTCCTGCGCTTGGGATCTGCATAGCTCTTCTGTCTACTCTGAGAAGCGAGCATCCGAGCTCTAATCTTCTCAATGGCCTCAGTGGTCCTCTGAACTGCCTCAGGACCCAAGTATCTCCTTTCACTTATCTCATCCCAATGAATGGGAGATCTGCACTTCCTACCATACAGCATCTCATAAGGTACAACTCCAATGGTAGACTGATAACTGTTGTTGTAGGAGAATTCTATCAAACGTAGATACTTACTCCAAGATCTACCAAAGTCCAGCACACATGCTCGCAGCATGTCCTCTAATATCTGGATCGTCCTCTCAGATTGCCCATTTTTCTGAGGATGATAAGCAGTATTGAACTTCAACTGTGTCCCTTTGGCTTTCTGTAAACTCCCCGAGAACTTAGAAGTAAAAGTAGGGTCCCGATCTGACACGATCAACCTCAGCGCTCCATGGAGGCGCACGATCTTTCTCACATAGAGATCTGCATACTGGTCAACTATATATATGTAGTCCTCACTGGCAAGAAGTGAGCTGACTTGGTGTATCGATCCACTATCACTCAAATAGAATCATGCTGACCAATAGTCATGGGTAAGCCCACCACGAAATCCATCGTGATGTCCTCCCACTTCCACTCTGGGATATCCAGAGGCTACAATAACCCTGCCGGCCTCTGATGCTCAGCCTTGACTTGTTGACATGTCAAGCACTTAGCCACATAGTCCACTACATCTCTCTTCATCCCTGGCCACCAATACAATGATCTCACATCCTGATACATCTTCGTGGTGCCTGGATGCAAAGAGTAAGGTGTAGTATGAGATTCATCCAGAATCTCTCACCTCAAAGCAGTGTTTAACGAAACACATATCTACCCCTTAAGGTCGATGAAACTTATAAGCACTTGACTAGTCTAAGAATAGTTACTCAAAGCCTGAGCCAAAGGCCTAAGTGACAGCTTGTCACATGGCTAGGGAGCGGAATCCCATGGTTATGACTCTATGGTCACGAGGTAGGTTATGTTGGTGACTTGTCATCAAGCACCTATCCTGTTTAAGCTAGTGAAAGGATCACTTATTTGTAAAGCTCCGGTGACCTTATCGTCACATGGCTAATGGGAACAGAACCCACCTTAGTGACTTTTGCAATTGTCACTCATCTGTTTGGATTGAAAGTCCTGAATGATTATTATGATCATTGTTGATATTATATTCATGCTATATTGTGTTTTCTTGCTAGGCTTTAGCTCATGGGTGCTGTGTGGTGCAAGTAAAGGGAAAGAAAAGCTCACCCAGCCTTGAGTGGAGAGCTTAGGTGGTGCTGTGTACATATGCGGCCGCTTGACCACCACGACCAAGGAGTTCTTAGAGGAACTAGGGGGTTTACCCTATTTTTGCCAGTTAGGTCGGTGGATTGTAAATTTGAAACTGTAATGACCATTTTGAGTTGTAAATAGTTTGTAAATGTTTTAATGGGCCTATGAACAGTTTTATGTTTTAAATAAAATATATCATTTCCTTTTGATTATTTTTCCACCTTAGCCTATTAATAACACCTAGAAGCACGTTTTTATCCAAAGAACTCGGGTAGCGAGTTAAATTTCCGGTTCACCGATCACCGTAACTGTTCTAGGGTAACCATGACGTTACACCCGCTCTAGTCATCTCCTCAGCTAGTTTATCAGATATCTATCTCGAACTGAATAATTGTCCTAGGCCTTTACGACTCAATGAATCAGCCACTACATCAGCCTTCCCAGGATGGTATAGGATGTCACAATCATAATCCTTAACCAACTCTAGCCACTGCCTCTAGCGCATATTCAGATCCTTCTGAGTAAAGAAGTACTTCAAACTCTTATGGTCGGTGTATATCGCTCTTCTCACCATACAGATAATGTCTCTGCTCATACTCCTTTAATTGTCTTGATGTGTAGGCTATCACCTTACCATCTTGCATCAGAACACACCCTAAACCCTGTCTGGACGCATCAAAATAAACCACGAACTTCTCATTGTCTGTCGGAAAACTCAACACTGGTGTGGTGATCAGTCGCCGCTTTAACTCTTTGAAACTGTTCTCACATCTGTCTGTCCAAAAATACTTTGTCTTCTTCTTTGTCAATTCTGTCAATGGTGTAGTTATCCTGGAGAACCCCTCAACAAATTGCCGATAATACCCTGCCAATCCCAGAAAACTCCTCCCTTCAAGAACACTGCTCGGTCTAGGCCAGTCTTTCACTGCCTCAATCTTACTTAGGTCAACCAGAATCCTCTCCTTACTGATGATATGGCCCAGAAATGTAACTTGCGGTAACCAGAACTCACACTTGCTGAACTTGGCATATAATCTATGCTCTCTTAACCGCTGCAATACCAAACGTAGATGCTGCTCATGTTTTGCCTCTGACTAAGAGTACACCAGAATGTCGTTGATGAACACAATCACAAACTTGTCCAAATAGTCCTTGAAAACCCTATTCATCCTAACCATAAAAGATGATGGGGCATTGGTTAATCCAAAGGACATAACCAGGAATTCATAGTGTCCATACCTCGTGCAGAAAGTGGTCTTTGGTATGTCCTCTTCTTTAATCCTTAATTGATGGTAACCTGACCAGAGATCTATCTTAGAAAACATTGTATTTCCCTGTAGCTGATCAAACAAATCATCAATCCTAGGTAGTGGATACTTATTCTTAATGGTCAACTTGTTCAGTTCCCTGTAGTCAATACACATCCTAAGGGATCCATCCTTCTTCTTGACAAACAACACTGGAGCACCCCATGGCAAGAAACTCGGTCTGATGAACCCCAAATCTAGTAACTCCTGCAACTGAATCTTCAACTCCTTCAACTTTGCTGGAGCCATTCTATATGGTGTCTTAGATACTGGCTCCGCCTATGGTACCAACTCTATAACAAAATCAATCTCCCGCTACGGCGACAGCCCTAGCGAATCTGCTAGAAATAAATCTGGAAACTCACATACCAATCTGGTCTCCCTCAGTCCAACCGACACAACCCTAGACGTATCCATAGAATTCTCTAGGAATCCTATGTAACCTCCCTGCATCAGGTCTCTAGCCTTCAGTGCTGAAATCATAGCTACTCGCGGTCCACTAGTTGTACCCACAAATACAAAGGGTACCTCCCCTTCTAGTTCAAAAGTCACCATCCTGGGCTTGCAGTCAATTGTTGCCCCATCCTTCGATAACCAGTCCATCCCTAGGATCATATCGAAGTCATCCATTGCAAGCTCAATTAGATTAGCAAACAACTCCCTACCATCTACCTCTATTGGTAAAGTTATAATCCATCTCCTAGAGACCACCAGTTCCCCAGTCGGCAACAAAGTATGAAAACCCCTAGCATATAAAACACTAGGTCTACACAACTGATCTATCACTCTAGCAGATACAAATGAATGAGTAGCTCCCGAATCAAACAATGCAATATAAAAGAACCAGCATTAGAAATTTGACCTGTCACAACCGAGGGGCTAGCCTCCGCCTCAGTTTGAGTCAAAGTAAACACCCTGGCAGGAGCGAGACTGTCGCCCTGCTTCGGCTCCTCTTTCTTGGCTTGTGGGCAATCCTTCTTTAGATAAAAAGGCACTCCCACAGACAAAGCAGGTTCTAATCCTGCACTCACCCTGGTGTCGTCGTCTGCACCGAGGACATACTGGAAAGCTCCTTCAGTTGTCACCTCCGCCCTGACAGCCACTAAAACCACCCCGTGCCTTCTTATCCGAGCTAGGAGGAACAAAAGAATCTGGGGACTTTCTCTTCTGCTCGCTGGAACCACTACCTCGACTGGATCCAATAAAAGGAGGCATTGTCCTCCTGGCATCATGCCCAATGGCATTCTCTCTCCAAATCTGGTCCTCGGCCCCCTCAGCTGTAAGGGCCTTGTCTACAACCTGAGCATAGGTAGTAGTCTCTGGGTTTAAAGTGATCTTTACATCACGGGCGATCATAACATTCAACCCCCGTACAAATCTGTCTCTTCTTGCCGCATCTGTCAGCACTAAATCTGGCACAAACTTCGCCAATCGGTCAAATTTCTGAGCATACTCATGGTCAACCGGTTCTGAGTCAGGTTGATGAACTCGTCAACCTTCACAGCTCGAACTGCAACACTATAGTATTTCTGATTAAAGATGTTCCTGAACTCTTCCTAAGTCATCACTGTCACATTCCTCCTCTGAACTACTACATCCCACCAGATGCGGGCATCCTCCCTGAACATGTAGCTAGCACAAGCTACCCTCTCGTTCCCCTCAACCCTCATAAAATCGAGAATAGAGGAAACCATATTCATCCACTGCTCTGCCCACAGTGGGTCTGGTCCACCCTCAAAGGTGGGAGGATGCTGCTTCCTGAACCTCTCATATAAAGGTTCCCACCTGTTCTCCACAACAGGCTGAACCGGCACTGGCGCCAAAACCTTCTGAACTAGCAACCCAGTGACCTGCGAAGGGGACTGCTGCCTTAACTGACGAAGTTCTTCCTCTGTTCATTGCAATCTTGCGTCCATTTTGGCAAACATCTGTTGCCAATTCTGTGGGGCATGTGGAGGGTCCTGACCCTGGTTGTCATCCTCGGCCCTACTGCTGCGGAGTCTCGATGATTATCAAGGCATCTGTACAAATATACTTGCAATCAACGATGCCACTCAACAGGCACGATAACAACATCCAAAACCACCTCCCAATCACATCAGTCAACCATAAACAACAATCCACATAACACACAGTAGCATACAACACACAATGGGCCATGCCCTGGCATCATGCATATGTTAACTCATTCATCATGCTCTATATAAAATAAGCAGGGCATTTAAGCACATATTCAAACATATAAGTCAATTATTACCAACCAACCCTGAGTCGAGCTTGTCACTGACAGTGAGCGTACATGTTCGCTCATTCTCCAGAAACCATAAACCTTTGCTCGCTCTGATACCAAGTTGTAACACCCTACTACCTTAGAGCCGTTACTAAGTGAGTATAAAACGTGCAATTATCTCGCCAATCGAGGTTTTAAAACAAAAGTGTAATTAAACCATAATCAGAGTCATAAACTTTGAAAATAAACAATTTACTGAATATTATAAAGTATTTAACATTTGGGATCCCAAAAGACCGTTTAGAAATATTTACAACTCAAAAATATAATCAGAGTTGACTAAACGAAAAAATTCAGGTTTAGTACAATCATCTCCCAAAAATACCCGTGGCCGTGGCAGCCAGGCAGGACAAACATGTATGCGCCGCTTCACGCTCTCCGTACTCATGTTTGGTCGACTTTCCCCTTGCCCTTACCTGCACAACAGAGCACCCGTGAGCCGAAGCCCAGCAAGAAAATCCTCACAAGCAGATAACATATGTATATTAAACACTTAACATATAAATAAGCCACTACCAGGTTAAAGACATACGACCATGCCATCCCAGGCACTTACCAGGCCCTGGGTTCGCGGTCTACACCGTAAGGATATCCCAGGTATCCTTTAGGGTCTCACCCTGGCAACACGCACTCCGCGTGCTAAACGTTGCTCTCGGCCCATTGCCGTTCTCGGCCTTGCCTCACTCGGCCTTCGCTGTTCCCGGCCCTCGCCATTCCTGTCTCTTGCCGTTCATTCACAAATATGCACACATAACATAAGTAAATAAATACTTAAAAATGAATAGACTCAATCAAAGGGCAATGCCCTGCAACACAATCATATAGGGTCGAGCCCTACAACTCAAGCTCTACAGGAAGAATGGTTTTCTTACCTGTGTCCCAAGCTTTCCGAGCACTGATATCCTGAGCACAGTCCCCTGGTTCGAGCGTCGCTGAAACCCTAGTCACAACGCATCAACAATATCCATCCATTAAATTCTAATCCACTAAATTACTTTGGGTCATAATTCTAGTCTCCATGACCTTGAATTCTATCAATCCGGGTGATAAATCCATCCTGAGCCTTAACCTTTGAGTTCCCAAGCCAAACCCCACAAGACATCCTGCATTTTGAACTAGGGCCGCGACCCAACCCCTTAAGGGCCACGACTTGCCTCAAAACAAAGGCTAAGCACCTCCCTGGAAAAACACACGAGTCGCGGCATGCTTGGCCAAGCCCTGCGACGCGCAGTGGCCTCCCCAGGCCTCACATGCACACGGGCCGCGACCCTCCCCTTCAAACCCAGAAAACCTCCATTTTTCTCCGCATTTCCTTCAAGCCAGTCCTTCTAAAATCATCCCAACTCAACATCTAAACCTAAAATAAATCTTGAGCTTCCCTATTATACCATCTAAGCTCCATCACAAGTTTAAAATAGTCATACAAACTCAGCCCATAACCAAACTTAACTCAAGATTCTGGTTCACATGCAACATACAGTTCTAGCTTAATTCAACTGAAACTCAAGGGATTTTAGAGTTAAGCTCCTTACCTCAGCTGATGAACTCAAGCTTTCACTTGCTCCTCAACTTCCAAAGCTCATCTCTTCCAAGATTCAAGACTTAAATTCCTGGTTAGAGTCTCTCAAAATCATGCACCAAAGAAAGAAGTGTTGAACCGACCAAGAGATGAGAAGCTAGAAGTTTTTTCCTTTTCTTAGTTCCAACAGATTCTTAAGTCATCTAAATCAAATAATACCCCTGCCAAATGACCAAGATGCCCCTTAAGCTTAACCTCTATCCATAAACAACCCAAGGGCAATTTAGTCATCTACCAAATCCCATTAAGTCCTCGAGGCAAAAATATTAAATTTCCCCAGTTTTCCCTCCTAAACAATCTATCCTCAAATATATCTCCAAATATTTATTTCCATAAGCTGATAACCCAATAAAATATCTTATACCCGAAATACCCCTCGACTCGCCCCGAGTTAGGTATTCGACCCTATTGTGACTTTCTAGCTCACCACTCCATGGGACTGTCTCAGATCGTGCAACACAAGTATATCACAATTATTCACATTTATCACATTTATGCTCTCTGCGAGCTAAAATTACAACCATGCCCCTAGTAACCAAATGGGGCCCACATGCATATTTAATTCACCTAAACATGCATTACTTAATCACATATTCACACAAATTCACTTATTATAACAATAAATCACTTATTTCCCTCCAGGCTCACTAATCAAGGCCCTAAGCCTTATTAGTAAATTTGGTTCACTACAGTTTGACTAATGCCCTGACTGCTTTTATGGATCTGATGAATAGTGTATTCAAAGATTATATGGATTAGTTTATGATCGTCTACATCGAAGATATTCTGATTTATTCTCAGTCAAAGCCAAAACATGAGCAGCATCTCATGTTGGTTCTACAGAGGCCGAGGGAACACATATTGTATGCGAAGTTCAAGAAATGCGAGTTCTGGTTACCGCATATGACTTTTCTTTGGTCACATTGTCAGTACGGATGGGATCAAGGTGAACCCAGCTAAGATTGAGGCAATCAGAGATTGTCCAAGGCCAAGAAATGACTCAGAGATCAGGAATTTCCTTGTATTGACAAGTTATTACAAGCGTTTTATGGAATGGTTCTCAAGGATTGCTACCCCATTGATGGAACTGACATGCAAGAATCAGAAGTTTGCATGGTCAGATAAGTGTGAGAACAACTTCCAGGAACTGAAGTGACGATATATTACAACTCCAGTTCTGAGCCTTCTAACAGATCAGGAGAAGTTTGTAGTGTATTGTGATGCCTCGAGGCAGGGGTTAGGTTGTGTTCTTATGCAGCCGGGGAAGGTGAATGCTTATGCATCACGTCAATTGAAGGAGTATGAATAGAGATATCCCACTCATGATCTAGAGTTGGTAGCAGTGGTCCTTTTATTAAAGGTATGGAGGCATTACTTTTATGGGGAGAAATGTGAAATATAAACTAACCACGAGAGCTTGAAGTACTTCTTAACACAGAAAGACCTGAACATAAGACAGAGGCGTTGGCTGGAGTTGGTGAAAGATTATGACAGTGAAATCCTGTATCACCCAGGGAAGGCAAACATGGTGGTAGATGCCTTAAGCCGAAAGGGTCCGCGACAATTATATAGTGAGAGACATATATCCAAGGAGTTGGCAGAGGTTATGACCGGAGCTGGAATAAAGTTGTTGGTGGGTCAGTTGGCAAAAATCACACTACAGTCTACTCTTTTGGAGAGGATGGCGAAGGCCGAGAATGGCAAAGGCTGGGATCAGCATTAAGCACGGTGAGTGCATGCCGCTAGGGCGAGACCTATTAGGAAAAATAGTTTTGCCTCAATGGAAATAGGTAAGAATATTACAACTCTATGCAAAAAATATTACAAATAAATAATGATTGATGAAATAAAGTGTCACAACTCTATAACTGAAAATACAAATAAAGGAGAAGGAGATGTAAGATGATAGAAATAGAAAATACAACTCTATAACAAAAGATACAAATAAACTAGAAGTGTTTGAACAAATGAAATAAAAGGATTACAACTCTTAAACACAACTACAAGTAAATAGAACAAGAAGAAAAGAAGAAAAGAAATAGAATAAAAGAAAGGAACAAGAAACAAAAGATAAACAACTCTCACTCACACTACCAAAGTGAAGAGTGTTGGGGACCACCAACTTGAACAAGGTTTGAAACCTTTGTCCAAAAGCTTATTTCCCCCTAACTTAAACACTAAGGGATCTCTCACAGATTATAGGAAATACTTTTTGGAATTATCAAGCCTCAAGGTGTTTCTAGCCAAGTGCTCTAATGGATAGAAATGTTGTGTCTTACAAGTGAGCATTTGGCTCCTATTTATAGAGTTTTGAGACACTCTTTGAATTTAAATTTCCACCAACCCCCATGGCTGTTACCAAAGATTAATTGTATGTTTATGGAATTAAAATAGAGAATTTGGGAGTTATTTGACTGTTTGAAACATTCAAAATTGGATAAAACCGAAAATTGGAAGATGTTGACAGCCACTTGCGTTGCGGCCTGATTGACATGCGCTGCGACCCACAGAGTGTTTTTGCCTCTTGGGTTGTGGCCTGATAAACATGCGCCGTAGCCCAAGACCTTTTCCAGCAACCAATTTTTCCAAATTTTCCAAAACGTTCCAAATTCATTCCCACTTGATTTTGTAACTTCCATACACATTATGGGAGTTAAAATCACATCTCTATCAGCCATTTCACATATGGCTTTAAGAAATTCATCTCAATATTCTGTAACAACAAATCTTCACAATAATGGGTAATATTTAGAAGTTACAAATTTGTAACACCAAATATGTTACATATTTGGATATATCTCATATATCTAAATATTGTAACTCTCTATTATATGTTACAATATGTGACACTCTTTGTCACATTTATTTAATCTCAAACATTATCTTATAATATTACATTATATTATAAAATAATATAACAATAAGTCTCGTGAACAATATCCCAAAATCGCCAATTGCTTTGTAGGTTCCCTCCTTCAGGTCAAATTGTAGAGCCAACAGACATTTATTGTCATTGACGAGCTACTGCAAATTTTTGGATCGAGACCGACCTCTTCTTTTTGCGACAGTCGCTGCATATTTTAATTACACAATAAAATTAAATTGAATACAATAATAACAATTTATCATTTATTGACAAAACATAGACTAATTATAGTATATTATCTGTCTCACAAGAAGTAGGCACCCGCGTAGGATCTGGAGGAGGATCACCCGCTCCATCACCGCCATGAGAACGAGCAACAGCAGCAGACATATCTTTATAGTTTATATAATTATTAACTTTAAATCACTTATAAAATAATAGTAATAAAATGTAGGGCATCCACATTAAAATTTCGGTAATGCATTGGAAACTATTGAAAAACAAACATTGTTGAGAAAAGTCATATATTGATTGAAAAGTCTTGAAATTAAAACATACACATTAAACATACAATAAGAATATTCACAAGAAAATAGTATTCCTCGTCAATGTCGATTCCTACATCATCATCTGTACTTTCTAAATCATCTTCACTAATTTCATCATCATCATCGTTATTAATAAAATCATCACCCACATTCAGAACAGATCAAGGTGTCTCCCCAATTATACTGGTGTGACTAAGTCGATCCAAAGACATAACCTTCAACTCTCCAAATTCCACAGTGAGTACAAAATTTGATGAAGTACTATCATGCATGACATCAATCTCGTTATCATCATCGATACTTGGATGATCCTAGATTTTTCAATGATTGACTTCTTCTACTACCCTCCAATTTTTATTTCTTGAAGGATCTTCCAAGTAGAAATCTTTTTTTTCTTGAGTGGCGAGAATAAATTGTTCGTTCTTGTACCATTCTGAATTAATTATGCTACTAGTGATGTTATTCTCAGCCACATTTCGACCCTTCCTTACATTAATGTTGAACCATTTGCATCGAAACAATACTATTGAGTAACCATGGGAATAACATAACTCTACAATCACCTCAAGTCGGCACGATTGGGGCACACGTGGATAACACATGACTAATTATTGCTAAAGACCTGGTCGACCAATGATCAAATTATCATGAGGAAAATTAAGCTGCTAGATGGGTGCAAGGAATATGCTGAATAGCAAGGAAGAAGATGTGCTGACATATACGACCAGATTTGCTCGTAGGACCGAAGCCAGAATTCAAATGTAGTAATGAGGTAGATATTTCTAGGATATTTGACTTTCTTTATATGTAAATATTATTATTTCTGTTATTATTAAAATATGTTTGTAACACAAGTTAGGGACGGCTCATAGGCCTACATGTACATCCTTGAGCCTATAATTAGGACTCATGGGATTCATTTAAGGAAAAAAAAATTGGTAATCAAGTGAGAAAGATAGTGTTTTCATCCATATAACTTGTACTCATCTTCTACCTCGTGAAACTCGTGAACCCTAGTTCATTGGTCGCATGTTTTGAAGTTCTACATTAATAAGAACACGAAGTGGATGTAGGTCATTATCTTTCTTTGGGGTCGAACCACTATAAATCTTGGTGTTGTTTACATTCTTGAGTTCAATTCAATTTATTTCTATCATTTTTAGTGACTCCGTTTCTTTGACCAAATCGAGGGTCAACATTTTGGTGCTTTCATTGAGAGTCGAACTCAAGGACTTCAAGATAAACAATGGCTAAGAACTCTAGGAGAGTGGGTCAAACTGAGCAGACATCTGAAAGTGTGCCAAATCCACCTCCTCCACAAGGTGTACCAGAGGATGAGCCATAAGTTGAATTTGAAGAGGAAGAGATGGATGATGAAACCTTGTGAACAACTTTGATAGTGTTGTAAGAGGAGTTAGCTACTCTGAAAGCTAACTATGAGAATGTGGCTGAAACTATGGTGCTGCAACAAATGGAGATTGACCGACAGTGCCGAGAACTGAATGAGCGGTAGGCTGACATGGATCGTTGGCAGAGAGATGCCACAACAGCTTTAGAGGCATCCATTCAATTGGCTCGATGACAACCTGCACCAACCTCTCAACTAGAATAGCCACCAAACTCTCACCCTCATCAAAATCTACAGTCAGATCATCCCCAATATCATCACAATCCACCACACCCAAGGAGTCTGCAAATACCAGAACAACCTCCCGCTGCTCAGCAGGAAAGGAAAACCCAAAATACTGACAGAAACAACAAGCAGTAGCCACCCTCTTGATCTGGTCAAGATAACGCTCAGCAACACAGGCAGAAGCTCTAGGCACCAAACAGCTGGGGAACAGAACCCTCCTGGCAGGGGACAATGTCCCTTTGGAAGCAGGAGGCAGGTGGACTCAAGCTCTACGGTTCAGGATCCCCCACAACATAGTAATGTTAGAGGACCCAACGACCAGAGCAGGCCCCCACTTATTTACCAAGATGGAATAGGAAGAAGAGAGAGGAATAGTGCGTACAACATACCGTGAACTGACAGGTAACAATTCAGAGATGACCACGACTACAATGAGGAAAACTCTAGTAGGAAGAACAATGGTCGACAGCTGGAGGAAAGGGACATGTAGCAAAATCCTCCCCAAATGGATAACCGACCGACAAGCCAAAATGTTGGGGGACAGCGTAAACAACCCAACATCTTTGACCGACTAGGTGCAAGCAAGCAGAGACGTAGGGATGAAGATCTGAGGGATGTGCTCAATGACCGAAGGGAAAGACACGGCCAGTATTTCCCCCGGGCTCCAGCCGCTCTTGGAATACCAGATGTTGTTTAGGCTCAGATAAATGCCTTGAATCAGGCAGTGCAGAAGCTGGTTGGGAATAAAATGTCCCACATAGAGAATGATCGAAGAAAGGGCACCCCATTCATTAATAGAATTGTTGTGGCAAAAATCCTAAGAAAATTCAAAATGTGAGTTCTGCCCAACTTCACAGGAAGAGGAGATCCAGTATCTCACGTAAACAAGTTTGAGATATAGATGGACATCCAGAGGTGTCCGAAGATGCTCGGTGCAGGATTTTTCCTGCCACTTTGTCTAACTCTGCTCAGGAATGGTACTTCAAGTTCCCTCTGACCAATATAGTTTCATGGGAGATGTTTGTGAATGGGTTTTATGATTAATTTTATGCTGGTCGGGTACATCCAATAAAGGTTAATCAGTTGGTCGACATTCGATAGAAGGAAGGAGAAACTCTCAAGGAGTATATACAACAGTTTATGCGAGTAGCTGCTCAAGCCAAAACTATTGAAGACGAGGGAAAGATGATGGAAATCACAGCTGGAGTGCAACACCAATCTCCCCTCTGGAGTAGTCTGCAGAAGAATGGAGTCAAGTGCACTCAAGAATTTTTGGATCGAGCAGACAAATATATCAAGCCCAAGGAGGCCATAGCCAATGAAGAAAGTCCCCAAAGGCCGACCAGGGTAAGAAGGAAGACTCAACCAAAATCGTTAATGGGTCTGGTAAACCCAACGACAATGACAAAGGTAACAACAAGAATGGAGGAAAAATGGCAAATACTGAACCAACAACATCTGATAATAAGTAGCCTAAACAATACAAATACGAGCCCAGGTTCGCTAATTACACTTCCCTGGTCTATAGCCATGCTGAAGTGTATTAGGCTAGTCATACCATCTTTCCCTTTAGACAACCAACCCCGATTAGGAAATACATATCCAAAAGGGACACAACTAAGTTTTGTTGTTTTCATAACGACTATGGCCATGATACTAACGAGTACAACCTGCTTAAAAATGAGATTGAGTTCCTTATTTGACAAGGACATCTAAGGAGATATGTACGAGCAGGGGGAAATTCCTAGCAGGAGACTCAGAGGTAATGAGCAGGCACCTGTGCGCCAACGCTCGCCTCCTCTGCAGCTATCTCTTGTTGTTGGTACATTGCTAACTATTTGTGGGGGAACACATATATCTGGTGATAGTGGTAAGGCAAGGGAAAGATATGCTAGAACCCTACATCATGATAAGGACATTGAAATGCTAAATGTCAAGGAGCGAACTCCCAAAAAAGGTCGAACAGAGGAAGAATTACTAACGTTCTCCGAGCTGGACGCACAACATGTCCGATTCCCCCACTCAGATCCTCTGGTCTTGGATGTTCAGATCGCCAACATGATGGTTAAATGAGTGTTGGTAGATACTAGAAGCTCGGTCAACATGTTATACAAATCTTCACTGGAAAGAATGAAATTATCAGTGCAAGATTTAGAACCATGTAACCAAACCATCTATGGTTTTTTTGGCGAAGGGCTAGCACCAACAAGACCGATCAGACTCCTGGTCATAGCAGGAGCTGCACCCGCAAACAGGACATTGTTCGCTACTTTTATAGTAGTTGATTGTCCGTCCGCATACAATGTTGTGATCGGAAGACCCATACTCGTCGATTTGCGAGTCGTAACTTCGGTCTGACATCTGGCAATGAAATTTCCAATAGATGCAGGTGTCGGGTGCGTGCTGGGAAATCAGCGAGAGGCTAGAGAGTGTTACAACTCCTCGATCACGAAGGTGATACGAGGTGGATTGGGGAGCGCAATGGAGAAAATGTTGGTTGTGGTGAATGAATCACAAGCCCAATCTGATGAACAAGTCATCAAATAGGGGGTTACCCAAAGTGAGGATATAGACTTAGATCCTTGCTTTTGGGATTATGAAGAGAACATTGGGCTTATGGAGGACCTCGAGGAGGTCGAAATAGAAGAGAAAGATCCGACTAGAATTATTAAAGTTGGTAAAAACTTAGAGACAACAATGAAGAAAGAGTTGTTGGAGTTCTTGAGGAGGCACCATTGAGTCTTTGCCTGGTTGCACAAGGATATGGTTGGGATAGATCCAGCAGTAATTAGCCATGTCTTGAATATAGACAAAAATTATCCACCAGGAACCTACGCTGAGGATTTCGTTTAACCCCAGATAAAGGATCTGGTTATGTGGCAGCGAGGAGAGAGTAACAAAAGCTTCTTGGCTACGACGATGTTTGGCTTTCTTTTGAATTCTATCATTTGTTGAGTGACATGCATTGTTCAACCACTCTGATGCCAGAGCCACCTGGTCGTTGGAGGGCACGACAAGAGAAGGTGCAGGAGGTGTAGTAGTTCTGGAAGGAGTGGGTGCTGGAGGATCTTTTGATCGCATATGTTTCCTCAAAGGTTCTCTACTAGCATCTCCAGTGTTTTTTCTGCTTGATTTCTTTGAGCTAGCCGGTTTGCCTCCAGAGGTATAAATGTCGAATGCATCATCAGTCTACATGACTACAAGAAAAGCAAACGAGCAGATAAGTCAAGACATAGTTTTGCATGATGAGGAAACAAACTAAAAGGAATTCTAAGTTGCATACCCGAACTACAATTATTGGCCGCTACATTATTTAAAGAAATACTACTACACTCACTATCTGCCTCGAAGAAGTCCAAACTAAAACTACTGGTCGTAAATTTAAAGTTTACATCCATATCAAATAGATGATAAGGGATAGGCAGTTTATCTAAGAGTGAAATATCTATATCGTTCTCATCAGAGGATTCGAGTATAGGGCCAGTATATTCAGGTAATTTTGTTTTACCTCCCCATGTTAGGGAAGGGTACTGGCTGGACGAATGTTGGGACTTAGTTCCTGAATGGTCACTCCCATTGGTCGACGTGTTGGGGGATGTGACACATCTTGTTGCTGCCCAAGGTTTTCTTGTGCTTCAGTGCCGACTCCAGTGGCACTCCCTGCATTAGACCCCTTCACTTCCTGGTGAGGCTCTAAAAGGCCGACCAGCCTCAAATTTCTCTCTGAAACTAACTCTTTAACGCTTTTTTCTATATTCGTCATGATGGCCAGGGCTGCGGCTCTTATCTCAATTTCTAGAGTAGGGTCCCGTCGGTACCATGGACCTAAGTATAACGCAAGTAAACTAAGAACAAGGGAAAAGTGCAAAGCGACTAGATAAATGTCGAACAGAGATTAAAAAGTTTACCTCCTCGTGTAAAGGCCATGTTGTCAGCTACCAAGTCGGTCGTAAGGAAGTACTTTTGGAAGTACTTTCCAACGTTGGACTTGTAGGTTATGTCACTCAGGAATGTGCGAGCAGATTCCTGGTAGTAGTAGTGGAAAAACCCTATATTGCTTTGATTGAGGTTGGATTTGAGATCGAACAGATAGTTGATCTCGTGAAGGGTAGGCACAGGCCATTTTTTGTGTTTGTATAAGATATAGATAACTGAAAGTACTCTATATCCATTGGGACTTATTTGAAAAGGGGCGACCTCAAAATAATTGGCCACCACCCCAGAAAAAGTCATGCAAGGGCAAGATTGCCCCCGCTTTTGTATAATACCTCGACCAGGCGCTGTAGGCACCTCCAAGCACGTTTTCCCTTTGGTCGAGTGTAGGTTTGTATAAAGTGATCCTAGGAAGCCCATACTTCTTGGGATACTTAGCCACCAACTTGGTCGATATGACGTTTGGAAGGGCGATGTACCAGGCTACCTCTGCTCGAAGGCCATCACGTGGACGAGCCTTGGACTGAATGTCTGGTGGTGTAAAATTTAAGGGTTGAGGGTCATTTGAGGGAGCCTCAGTGTTGGACACATGCTGGCTGGTCCATGAGTTTGTGGGTTTTCTTTTTATGTGAGCGATGTGTTTGACACAACACATATTCGTTTGGTTCTGTGAAGGCTTGTGAGAATGACTGGTCATAGGGTTTGGGTGTGATGTCGAATGTTCTGGAAAAGATAGAGAAGGTTTTTCTTGATCCTCAAACAACAAAGCGTGGAGATCGTCATCTATTGGTCTCTCTCCTCCCCAGGGATCATGCATGAATATCTGAGAAGAGCAAATGGGAAATGAGTGTCTACGACCAATAGATAGAAGAAAAAGAAAAGCAAGGATAACACTGCTCGTGTATAAACGTTAAGTTTTTATACGTCCAGCAGCATCCTGATAAAAACACAATAAACATGCGAGCAGGGTGGACAAACAGATCAAAAAGAAAATTTGAAAAGTTTTTTCAGAAAAAACTTTTCAACTTTGAAAACAGGCGAGAAAAATTCAGTTTTCCCAAAACACTCAAAATCGAAATTTCACTTCGATTCTAGACCTAAAATCAACGTAAATATACTCCTTGTTTCTTTTTAAACATTTTCATGTACATTATACTACCTAAAACCCCTACACTAGCATAGTGATTCCATGTATTTTTTACCTAAACCTGATTACCCAAAAATTTATCAAGAATAGTATAAACCCAGTAGTGAAAACATGTAAATCAGAGGCAAAATACATGAAATCTGCTGTAAAAGTAAGAGGAGATTCGAAAACTTACTTGAAACAACAGATTTTTGAAAGAAGTATGAAGGTGGTATTCAAAGTTGATCGAAAAGTACCTCGGGTCGAACTGAAGTTGTTGGGTTTCTTGGAGGTTTTCTCGAGTGTTCTTCAGGAGAGAGAAGACTCAGGTAAAAAATGAAAAGAAGTGAGGGGGCTTATATTTATATTGTTAGGAGTATTTATGCAAAGTAATGATGAGAATCAATTTTCAATGCATAGAGAATCGTAATAACCATCAAAACATGTTTGGGGAACCGAAAAGGCAATGATGACTTACCTTTTCGAAAAAGTAAGTGCTGACAAATGCGATGGGTCAGCTAGATTTCTGGTCGAACAAGTTTATTAAATGTTGATAGCATTAAAATAAACTTGGGGGAAAATATTTACCCAAAATATTTACGTGATGACGTGGCACGATTGGGGCACACGTGGATAGCACATGACTAATTATTACTAAAGACCTGGTCAACCAATGATCAAATTATCATGAGGAAAATTAAGCTGCTCGATGGGCGCAAGGAATATGCTGAATAGCAAGGAAGAAGATGTGCTGACATATACGACCAGATTTGCTCGTAGGACTGAAGCCAAAATTCAAATGTAGTTATGAGTTAGATATTTCTAGGATATTTAACTTTCTTTATATGTAAGTATTATTATTTCTGTTATTATTAAAATATGCTTGTAACACAAGTTAGGGACGGCTCATAGACCCACGTGTACATCATTGAGCCTATAAATAGGACTCATGGGATTCATTTAGGGGAATACTTTTTTTTTGGTAATCAAGAGAGAAAGATAGTGTTTTTATCCACGAAGCTTGTACTCATCTTCTACCTTGTGAAACTCGTGAACCCTAGTTCACTAATCACAAGTTTTGAAGTTCTACATTAATAAGAACACGAAGTGGACATAGGTCATTACCATTCTTTGGGGACGAACCACTATACATCTTGGTGTTTTTACCTTCTTGAGTCCAATTCAATTTATTTCTATCGTTTTTAGTGACTCTGTGTCGTTGACCGAATCGAGGGTCAACAATGTGCATTTGGTACCTTATGTGTTTACCAAGTACAATTTTGATACCCTCTATTGTGAATAATTATCATTTGATACCCTATAATTGTAACATCAGTATAAAAATAGTACCCCAGACACAATTTAATCAACATTATTTTTATAATACCCAAATTACTCTCAATTATAAATAATTTTATAATTAAATAAAAATGAAATAACTTAAAACTTAATTAAATTAATCAAATAATTATATTTAAAATTAAAACAACAATCATTCTATGTCAATATTATTCTTCAAAGCCTCAAACCTAGAAAAAGTTGAGTAAATGTTTTTGAATCTGACCCTAAATTTGAATCCCTTTTCTAGTTGTTCTTCACAGCTCAAACAAAACCAAATGAAAAAAAATCTAGACTAATACAGTAATAATTAAAAAAACAATCATGATCTACATTAAAGTTAGATCACCTTATCTTCCCTATTTCTTTCTGTCATTGAATTTCTTTCAGTTGAACAAATACAAATATTTTTCTTGTTCATATTCTCAAATAATAAATGAAAATCCTATAGAGAATTCAAATCAACAAATCAAAATACATAATATCTATATTCGAATTTTAAATACAAAATCATACATAATACTCGAAATATCAAACTTGAAAGTACCCGAAATATCCATGGCTAAACTTGTACTGAGCTTGATTTTGTGAAATTAGTGAGTTTTAAAAGGTGTTCTTGATTTTTCGTGTGGCTTGAAGTAATATATATATATATATATATATTTTTGTCTATTTTTCGTACCATTTTGTATTGATTTTACAAGAATATGGTACCAGAAGATAATTAATTATTCGTAATAGAGGATAGTTGTACTAGGTCATAACATATGGTACCAAGTATGTATATTTCCATTTAAAATAAATAAATTAATTCAGGTTAAGCAAGAGCAAATTTGTTATTTAAAAAAGGTATTGACTTAATTCAATCGTAAGATATCATTTATTATTGATTTTATAATTATAGAATACCAAATGATAATTATTAGTAATAGAGAGTACCAAAACATATAGACCAAAGTCTTTATTTGCCTTGTCTCTTTTTATTAATTAATTTATTTTATAACTGATATGTTTCTGCTATCAACTTCGTTTAAAGGGTCCCATGTATATCTACTATATATTAATAATTCAGAGTAATGTACAAGAACTGTTTTGTATCTCATATAAATAAGAGATTATCAAGTTCAATGATTTAATATTTGGTTTCCAACTTCAGATTCGAAAACGACATTGCTTAATGACTTTTAACAAGTGCGTTTGGAAAGCTCTTGAAAGAGGTGAGCAAAACAGCCTTTAGTGGGAGAATATAAACTATTTGGTAGACGCGTAATAGTATCCAATAGTAGTCTCACTCATATAAAAATAAAAAAAATAATAAAATTTAAATAAGATAAGAATAATAATTACAATAAATAAATAAATAAAGGATTGTTCTGAGATAAGTTTACAGTAATTTGCCAAATTTAGACATGTTTGGGTGATATTTGGAGGTGATGAGATCAGTGATAAGACTAAGCATAGCTTGTATAACAAGGGGACAATCCCACCTAAAAATTATGACTTAGTTTTGTATATCCATATCTGATCCTTGCTAGTCTTGTCATAACCCAATCTCTACACTGTATAGTTGTTGGAGCCAGCCGACTTTCAAAAAAAAATTGAAAATAAAATTATTTTATCCTTATAAATTATGATTTATTTAATAAAATATAACATTTGAAATCTAAACCATACAAAATGTAAAATTTGAGATCTAATTACTATAAAAAAAAAATAAAGACCTAAGTGATACAACTAAGAAAGTTTGGGGACCCAAGCATTATTTACCACCTTTTCTTTTTTTCTTCTTTCAGCAAGCCTTATTATTTTTTGCTTTGGAGAGAGTTATAGTGAATGTATTATCACCCAAAAAATAACATTATAGTGTTATTATTTGTTAACACTATAATAATTTCATCAGTATTATGATAATTATATGACAAAATGTCAATGAGACAGGAAAAGAGAACTTATGAATTCTTCAATTGATCATATTAATATTATCCCCTAACCAAAGTTTTTACATTATATACATACATTACATATTGATATTGACTCTTTACCATGTTCTTAACTAAGTCTAAAATAATGTTTAAACTTTTTTTCCTTCCACTCTTTATTATATAAGAGAGCAATGCTCTAGTTTATAATTTTGTTTCAACAAAAAATAAAGAACATAATCATATACATATAGACCTTATAAAGCCAATTTCAATTAAGCTAATTAGCATTTTTTTTATTTAAAACAAACCCTAAATAAACTAAGAGATATGCTTGTGATTTTTTTTTTAAAATGAGATGCTTGTGATGAGTTTCATCATATAATCTTCCATAAGCCAACTAGACTCTCAACTGCTTTCTATCAATTAGAGCTTTCTTATAGCATGTTAAATTATTAACAATATGCACTAAAAAAAAATTATTTTTAGTCGCAACAAAAGTTATCACTTATTATACAAAATTTGTGAATAGAAACCATGTATCTTTATATATAATATATTTGACTTAAATTACACTAGTAACAACTTAAGACTATATATTATTTTTTTATATAATAATAAGTCTTTCACGTCAATTTTTTTTTCTACAATATACTATGGTTCGAGAGCACCCATATGTCATCTTCCTCTAGGAAGAATCATAGTACAAAAACACTTTTTCTCTGTTTTTTTTTCATTTCTATTTGTCTAACTCTTCCATTTGTGTGTTTTATAATCAAATTTGTGAGCACCTGACATATATTGTTCTCATCATATCCCATTTCACCTAAATTACAGGATGTAGATTTTTTATAGGGGACATTCCATACAGCTATAACACATTAGAAATGATACATAATAATAATAATAATAGGGTATGCATATATGTGCCTTTCTTGTCGCAAATATGACAAACACCTCGTGTCTCAAGCATAAGCATGCATATCACCATTAACATACCTGTGTAATGTATTAATTTTGACCAATTGAGTTCCTCCTTTTTTAGTGGTTTGGAAAAAATTTCAAAAGTAGGACCTATTTCTTAAATTATTTGGTAGATAGAAAAGGATAATGTTTTTATGTTTTTAGATTAATTGGATATAGACACATTGAGCTTATCATTTATGCATCTATGGATCAATATGGAGTGTGCACAGATATTTAATTTGTTGATTGATATATTTACTCAAATTTGAATTATAAAGGTGTTCGAGATGATCATCAGTCATATATCCAACCCATATTTTTGTTGTATTAAAAAAAAATCTAGCACCTTGTTTTTTTTTTTTAAATAATTCATTTTTATTTTTACGATCTTACAAAAATATTTTGCAAAACAATGATTTTTAATTTTAATTTTATTTATTTTAAAGATATGATTTTTAGAACTGCGGGACTTGGAAAATGCAGAACACCACTAAAGAAGATGTTTGTAATTGTGAAGAAATCAAGTGAAAAAATTTTGAACTCCAGAATATGAAATACTTTATCTTAATCAAGAATACCAATATATCTGTATATTTTATTAAAGATTTTTTTTTATGTTAATTTTCTATGAACCAAAATGTACAAACACCAAAATATGCCCACAAATTGTTGGAAAAACAGTAATATTATTAAGGGATATTTGCAGTAAATTCCTTTATTCTTTTTAAGTTGACTAACATATAATCTCAATCAAAAATTTTGATAGCAATATCCCGACTGTTATATTTTTCTTGCAGCCGTTTACTTTTAGACATTAAGTGCTAGTGAGTACCATGTGACGTCACACCATTCGTCCATGTGTCTGCTGAAATATCAAAAATAAATGATGTGTATTTCTAATTCATTTTTTTTCTAATAATCATTATAAAAAACATAAATGTTAAAAAGTAATTAAAATTGATTTCAAAATAAAAAACAAATAAATCCTACATCTTTAACTAATAAAAAGAAAAAATTATTTCTCAAAACAAAAACAAAAAATCTGAACCCAACCTTTCATTTTCCACCTAACACCCCTCCTCCTCATCTTCAACCAAGAAGTTCTCACCCCATAGGTGGTTGTCGTAGGTGGCCATTCCAAGTAGTCGTCGCAAGTGCTCTTCACTAGTTGTCTTTGCCGTTGGTATCACCGAATTTGGCAAGAGGTTGGCGACGCTGCAACGAAGAGGGATGATATATAGGTTTGTTACACCCAAATTTCGACACAGTCATAAATGAGCCTCAAAATGTAGGCTCGTAAAGCGTAAGCTCGAAAATAACAAGCAGTGGATGGACACTTGTATAAATTTTCATGATTCTTAATTTGTTCTTGTTGGCAATGGAGCACAAGTTCAGAAGGCTCAAGTTTAATCATCAAGCTCGAAAGGGTGAATCTTCTCATATGGGTGTTATTCGAGCTTTAGTTGTAAGCTCGAAGATGTTGGTCTCCCAAGATTGAGCTTGATGAAATCACTGGCTAAAGAGGAGGCTGACTAGAATAACGAGCTCGAAGTATTGGTCGATCTCGAAAGCGTGTAATGCTTGTGTTCGAGGTCAGCAATGTGTTTTGCACACGAAAATTGTTAGGAGATCCCTATGCCTTAGGGATTTGTTGTTATTGATATTAAATCCCAATTATCATGGGATATTATGTAATTAATGCATTTATTTGTATTTATTTCAAATTTGAATTGTAACTTTCCGAAATAAGGGGAAGATATTCTATCAACCAGGTTTTTAAATAGCCTGGGGAATTTAATTTGGAGAATAATCAATAATATTGACTCGTGGACTAGACAGATTTTAATTGCTAAACCACGTAAAAGCTCTACTGTTCTTTCAATATTTCTTAAATAGTTGTTTAGTGCTCTTCTAATTTAAGTTGATGAAAAACAGCGTCAATAGTTTGGTACTTTCATTGAGAGCATTAAACAAATCTTTGGATTGTTTAGTCAAAATCCTCCTAAATTAACAATGGCCGCTGCGAACAACCCATGTGTTGGTGGGCAACCATTGCCCCCAAATACCTGAGGAGCAAGCTCCTCACACTAAAGATTATCCACGGAGACCTGGGAAACAACCAATGACAGACCACGGCTCAGAAGAGGGGAGTGCATCCTCTGACTCTCAGGGACCACCTACTCCCAGGCCTGACGAGGACCTCTACTATAATCCTGAGAGGTATATCCCCATTGTTGAACTGGAGAATTGACAACTGCGCCAACAATTGGTAGAGGCCACAAGGCGCAATGAAGAATTGGTTAGACAGGCCGCTAAGGTCCAGGCACCACCCCAAAGGCCCAGGGGACGTCCCCACGAGAGCACGACCGCCAGGAGGGCCAGACAAGGGGCTCAGCCAAAGCCCAGGGCGAACACTGACAATGAATGCCCTAGAAGGAATACTCAAACTAATACTATTGGCAACCCGACTGTGGAGGTAATGGCAAGAATTGGGAATAATTGAGCCCCTCTAGCAGCTCAGAGCTCTAACCCTGAATCTGTCAGGAACAACCCGAAACCTATCCGGGCCAATTATGGGCCTTTTAGGCCCAACAATGGGAGGCCACCACCATCGCCCATAAGGCATCTATCATCTCCTATAAGACACCCCTCACCACTCCGAGAGGTACCCTAGCCAGCTCCTCGTAGGAACTAGGCAGGGGAGCCTGCACCACAAAGGCCATCTCGCAGTGGCAGCCAAGATGGAAAACGTCGAATCTGACTTGGACATGAGGGCGAGAGAGAGGCGACTTGAGGACATAGGGCTTCCCAAACAGTGGAAAACCACGTGTCAAGATTGCAAACAACTGGAGAAAGAAGGTCGGTGGAAGAACCACCTCGTAACCACCGAGTCCATCAACCAGAAAGAAACGCTAGTTTTATGAATGGGAGCTTAGACCTTACTAGGTCTGTAAGCGTATATGATACTAAACCCAGAAATACTGAGAATTATGGCAATAATCCTGATCTTCGAGATCATCTGAACTAGAACCAGGGGCAGGCCAATCTCGCAAATCCCGATTTACGCGATCATTTGAACAGACGAAAGGAACCTGTATAGTCGACATATGGTAATCAGTATAACCCTATGTTGGGGCAGGGAGCTGGAGTTTTTATAAACAATAACCAACTCCGCCAAGCACAAGCTCAGCCTCCAGTGGACTTGATCCAGGAGAGAATTAACCAGCTCGAAAGAGCGTTCAAGCTCCTCCAGGATGAAAGGAATATGGACAAGGCTGATGAATCCAATGAGGAGCTCGAGCCTTCCGCTCCACATATTTCCAATACGCCATTCCCTCACGGGTTCAAGATACCCCACCTGAGCACATTCAATACCATCATGTGAGCCAGCAACGTTAGTTACGAGCTCAGGTGTATGTTATTTCCAACCACTTTGATAGGACCAGCAAAATACTGGTTCGAAAAATTCACAAGACATTCGATCTCGTCTTGGGATCAGTTAGCAAAGGAATTCAAAAAACAGTTCAAGGCCATGGTAGGTGTCAGGCCCGAATCCTCAATCTTAACCAATGTCAGACAGCAGCCGGGAGAATCGTTGAAAAGCTACCTCACTAGGTTTAACATAGAGGTGGCACGAGCCCGCAACGTCAACGACAGCGGTCACCTTATGGTTTTACGAGTTGGTATATTACCATGGAGTCCCCTTTAGGAGTATATGCAGAGAAAACCGATAAAGACAATAACTAAGTTCAATAAAAGGGCCCAGAGATTTGTCAATGTAAAGGGGGCGAGGTTAGCATTAAAACTGACCCCTCAGCCCATAACTGCAACGACGAATGTTAACTCATCCTCGACCTTGGAATAACTCTGAGGCAGATGAAGGGAAAAAGAAGAAGGGAGACAAGTATTTCTATGTTTATACGGTTTACACCGAGCTCAATGAGACTCACAAGAATATCTTCCTCGCAAATGAGAATCTAGTCCCGTTCATACGACCTGACCCAATGCGAAATCAGAAGGCAAAGAGAGACTCCAACAAGTACTACAGATTCCACAGGGACGTCAGACATACCACTGATGAGTACCGACAACTGAAAGACAAGATCGAAGGCTTGATCTCGAGAGGATATTTCGGACAATATGTAAAAAACTGGAATACCAATTAAGCATTGTCTGCACAGAGGGCAACATCTGCGCAACCTGCCCAACATAATAATCATTCTCGAGCCAGGGAGGATGATCGACCTCCCCCAATAGATGTAGAGGATGTGATAACCATCTCTGGGGGACCGAACCTTGTCGGACCGGGCAGAAATGCCCATAAGAGATACGTAAACGAGCTTAAGACTAGAGAGGGTTCTTCCTACAAACCTGAACAACGAGCTCCAAAGAAACAAAGGGTTGAATCTCAACCTATTACTTTTACAAAAGAGGATGTGTCACATGTCCAGTTTCCCCATAACGATCGCCTAGTCATCACACTTTAGCTTGCGAACAAGAGGGTGTGTGGAGTCATGATAGGTAACGGGAGCTCTGTTAATATCCTTTATAAGGCCACTCTAGAAAATATGGGACTCGCGCTTTGATATTTGAAAGTCTGTGCAACAACGTTGTACGTAATTTTAGGGGAATGGATTACTTGTACGGGATCCATCGAGCTCCCCGTTACCTTGGGAGACTATCCAGTCTCGGTGACCAAGACGATGGAGTTCGTGGTGGTGGACACCTTGTTAGCCTACAACGTATTGCTTGGGAGACTATCCCTGACTGGGCTGAGGGCAGCCCTGATAACATTTCCATGAGAGGGAGAAACCAAATAAGTTCACAAACACTTGTTGTTATTCGGGAGATGGATAGATCCATCTTAAAGATAGAAGAAGAGATCGACCCTAGGGTTGAAGAAAAGGCCGATCCCGAACCATTGGAGGAGCTTGAAGAAGTAAAGCTCGATGAGAAAGATACCACGAGGGTTGTAAAAATAGGGAAAAATCTTCCTGAAAGTGCAAAATAGCAATTAACTTGCTTTTTGAAAGAAAACCAGGATATGTTTGCATGTTCGCACTCAGATATGGTAGGGATTAGTCCCAGTGTTATGAGACATGCACTCAACATAGATAAGAGCTTCCCCCAAAGTAACAGAAAAGGAGGCTCCTGGACGACGATATAAAAAAATCCTTAAAAGAGGAGGTCGAAAGGTTAAAAGCAAATCGGTTTATCTGAGATGCTTTTTGTCCTGATTGGATAGCCAATCCTGTGCTGGTCCCGAAGCCCAACGACAAATGGTGAACACGCACGAATATTCCGACCTCAACAAGGTATGCCGCAATGATTGCTTTCCTTTGCCTCGAATCGACCAACTCTTAGATGCCACTGCAGGCCACGACATCATGTCATTCATGGATGCTTATTCTGGATATAACTAGATTACCATGCATGCACCCGACCATGAACATACGAGCTTCGTGACTGACAATGGCTTGTACTACTACAACGTAATGCCTTTCGGACTCAAAAATGCTGGAGCCACGTATCAAATATTGTTAAATAAGATGTTCGCTGAGCAGATAGGGAATAGCATGGAAGTTTATGTGGATGATATGTTAGTCAAGTCCAAACTTAACAATAACCATGTAGACGATCTCGCTGAGTGTTTTATTGTACTCCGAAAATATAACATGAGACTCAACCCACAAAAATGCTCATTCAGAATATCCTCAGGTAAGTTTCTTGGATTCATAGCGAATGCTCGAGGTATAGAGGCTAATACCGACAAGATCAAAGCATTAATTGACATGCCCTCACCTCGAAAACTTAAAGATGATCAAAGCTTAACTGAACGAATGGCGGCCTTAGTAGGTTTATCTCAAAATCTACAGATCGGTGTCTTCCATTCTTTAATCTTTTAAGATGGGCCAAGAAGTTTGAGTGGTCGGACGAGTGTGAACTCGCATTTCAGAATCTTAAGAAACACCTCACCGAGCCACTGATCTTTTCTAAACCAATCGCATGAGAAGTTTTGTACTTATACCTCGCCACAACCGAGCATGCCATTAGTGCAGTACTAGTATGGGATGATAAGAAAGTACAAAAACCTGTATATTATGTCAGCAAGAGGTTATTGGGTGTAGAATCGAGAATGGAGAAACTGACTTTAAGCGCACGCATCTCAAAAGCTTTGACCCTATTTCCAAGCACATCCTATTCATGTGTTAACTGATCAGCCGTTGAGAAAAGTATCATCCAAGCCTGAAGCATCCAAGAGATTGTTGAAATGGACTGTCGAGCTCGAACAGTTCAAGATTACTTATCATCCTAGAAAAATGATCAAAGGACAGGCTCTGGCATATTTCATTGTCAAATGCACAGGGATCTCCAACGAGGAAGTCGTAAACCCAGCCCGCGAGCTATGGAGACTTTACATCGATGGGTCCTCAAATGAAAATGGATCGAGGGCAGGGATCATTCTAATTACCCCTATGGGAAATCACTTCCACTCGGCGCTAAGGTTTGGCTTTGAGGCATCAAACAACGAGGCTAAATATGAGGCATTGTTAGCGAGGCTTCAGATAGCCACTGAGCTCAAGGGAAAAGCCATCCATTTCTATAGCGACTCATAATTGGTTGTTAACCAAGTCCTGGGTGAATATCAGGCTTGTGGCATAAAAATGGCGACTTACCTGGAGAAAGTTAAAACATCTTTTGGGGGGTTTGAGTTCTACGCTATAGAACAAGTTCCCCGGGAACAAAATTCAAATGTAGATGCACTGGCCAGGCTCGCCACGACTAATGAGGCTGACACACTCAAAGTGGTCCCAGTGGAATTCTTACCGACCCCGGGCATAACCGAGCCTGAGGAAGAAGATATAAACATGATTGAATCGCAACCCACCTGAATGACCCTGATAGTTGACTACCTCGAAACCAGAAGGCTCCCAGTATACTAGAACGAGGCTAGAAATCTTATGTACAAAATACAAAGATATACCATTTTGGAAGGAAAATTGTACAGAATGGGATACTCTATGCAATTACTTAGGTGTGTAACTCCGCCCGAGGAAAAGAAGATTTTGGAAGAAATCCATGAAGGATTTTGTGGAGATCACACCGGGGGGAATAGCCTGTCAAAAAAGATGATTAGGCAAGGAAACTTCAGGCCAACAGTCAAGGCAGACTCATTCAAGTATGTCAAACGCTGTGATAAATTTCAATGGTTCACTTCGATTCTGCGAGCTCCACCCACCAAGCTTACCATGATGAGCTCCCGGTGGCCATTCGCGGTATAGGGAATCGACCTCATAGGCTCTTTGCCAACTGGAAAGGGGGAGTAAAATATGTTGTCGTCGTCGTTGACTATTTCACAAAATGGACTGAAGCCGAGCCCTTAGCAACCATTACCTCGAAGAAAGTCCTAGATTTCGTAGTGAAAAAATCATCTGCAGATATGGGATGCCCAGAAAGATTATGTCGGATAATGGGACCCAATTCGACAGTGATTTGTTTACACACTTTTGCGAAAAGAGTGGGATAGTAAAAAGTTTTTCCTCTGTGGCCCATCTGGAAGCAAATGGCCAGGTCGAAGCAGCCAAATAAACTTTAAAAATTTCTATGAAGAAAAGGTTAGAAGAAGAAATGGGGAGATGGCCAGAAGAGTTACCTCGAGTCTTGTGGGCATGTAGAACAATAGCAAGAACTTCGACAAGGCATACCCCTTTCCCCCTGGCCTGGTTGCGAGGCCATGTTGTCCATCGAGGTCAAAATCCCAACCATAAGGCGTGACGCATATGACCAAACCTCAAACCACTCCCAACTCGAAGAAAGTTTGGACCTCATCAAAGAAAGGCGAGATGTAGCCTAGTTCAAAAATGTTGCATGCCAGCAGAGGGCTACGAGATATTTTAACAAGAAGGTCTGAGATGGGAAGTTTGGATTGGGAGACTTGGTGTTAAGGTGAGTGTTTTTGGCCACACGAGACCCATCTGCTGGGGTGCTTGGGCCTAATTGAGAGGGACCCTATTAGATGGAGTCCATTATTCGACTTGGAGTTTATAAGTTGCCAAGGCTAAATGGAGGACTAATTCTGTAATGCCCTACTACCCGGGGACTGTTACGTTGTGCATTTTAAACAGTGCTAAACTCGCTAACCGAGTCATTTGGCCATAATCATGTAACTAAGTGTGATTAATGGTTTAGGGTTAATTTTTTTTGTCAAAGATACAACGTTTCACTAAAACGTTTAGTGTATACATTGGGAGCCCAAAATATATTTTAAAGGTTAATTACAGATTTGCAATCAGCCTACCTAAGCGGCAAAATAGGGTTTAACCCTAGTTCCTCTTTAAACCCTCGGCCATGGTGGTCGAACAGCCGTATATGTGCACATCGTCACCTGAGCTCTCCAACTCAAGGATAGTCCAGCTTTCTTTTGCCTTTACCTGCACCACATACCACCCGTGAGCCGAGGCTTGGCAAGAAAACTCAAACACATGTTTATAAGCAAATAATAACATGTCAATAAATCATAATAATCATGCCTAGACGTAATAACCATATTCATGCATTCAAGCAGATACAAATCAATGATTGTTGAGTCCTACGCTCTGAGTATATGTAATGCCCCAGAATTCCTAATGCGGTTTAATGGCAGGATTAGTAGGCCAGGAGGGCCATACTTGTTTAATTATGCCATTAAATGATAATATGCATGTTTATGAGAATTATATTATAATTTGATGTTAAATGCATGCATGTGGGTCCAAATCTGATTACTATGATATTTTGGTAATTTGGCCTGTTGAGGGCATAACTGTATATTTGTATGCATGTCGGTGACACATTGTTGAGACCACATTATAATGTGGGTTTGTTCGAGCTATTTGGCATGAGACGATCATGGAATATTAATTAGCGGTCTAGTCATAACAGGTTTAAGTTCGGGGCTCGGGGTGAGTCTCGGGGTGATTTTAATGATTGGAGCGTTGTCGGGAATTAAAAGGTAATGGGATATAAATTATTGGTGTTTGAGATTATCGAGAATAGCGGGAATTGGAGAGCATTAAATATGATTAACGAGATAGGTGAGGAATACCAATTTTGCCCTTGGGAGCCTTTAGAAACCTTTATTAAACCTAGGGGTATTTTGGTCTTTTCACCCCTAGGATAGATATAAGCCATTTTAGGCTGGGAAAAAGAGGAAAAACAGAGTATACTTGAAGCTTCTCCCGTACCTTCTTTTTCCTTTAGTTTCCTTTGAGATTTTTGAGCTATTCTTGAGGATTCAAGCTTGGGAAGTAAGCCTTGGGAGTTTGGGAGAGTGTTCCTTCATTGAAGAGCATCATAAGCTGAGCTTTGAGTAAGTTTCTAGCCATTGAATTCTCTGGTTCGCCATGTTTTGGTTCTAGTTTTCTGTTGTGATTTCTAGGTTGAATACTTGGTTTTGTTGGGAGTTTTGGCTAGGGTTCTTATGGTTGTGATGTTTGGGGTATGTTAGGATGGTTTTTGGGTACATTTGGCACCAAAAATGGGATTTGGAAGCATTGGAATCAAGTTATAATCGAAGGAGTTGAAGAAGGAGGTTTCAGGGGGTACTGGTCTTGAGGTAGCGCTACAGCGCCCACCCTAGGGCATTGTAGCGCTACACATGATGCATTTGGGCATTTTGGGGGTTCTGAGAATAGCGCTGGGGTGCTAGGGAGCAGCGCTGTAGCACTACTCTGTTCGCTCAAAGTCCCGTTTTGAGTGTTTTTAAGGGTTTTTGGCTTGGCATTTCAATCCTTAAGGCCCGGGATCGAATCTACTCACCGTGTGAGCATGTTTCGAGGTCCCGAGAGTGGTGCTTAGGTTAAGACCCTTTCAATGTTGATTTTCATTAATGGAGGTTATAATTGGTTATGATTAGGTAACCGCTAAGGATTCAAAGGTTGATCGTTCTAAGGAGTCGTTCTTATTATATTTCTCGCTCGAACCTGAGGTAAGAGAACTGCACCCCATATGTGACATGCGTGGTTGTTCACGTTGAATGTGTAAATGTGGACATGGATTGATTATTGAATGCTTAGCAAATCTTGCTCACTTGTGCATGGTACTGACTAATTAGTCAGCTTTGGCAAAGGTGTCAGTATCAACTGTGAATCTGGGACTTATTAGTCAAGTTCGGCAGTGGTACTGGGCACTGGTCACACAGTGCTGACTCATAAGTCAGGACGGCCTTAGCGTGTTCAATGCAAGCCAATAAAGATTAGATCTAATCGACATCTGCATTAAATGACTTAGAAGAGCGTTAATGTCGGACCGACCTCAAGTTCGATGAAAACTAAAAGTTCTTGTGTGACTTACCCATCAGTCACTCATTTGTTAAGTTAGAGACTTACCCATCAGTCTCTCATTTGTTTAAGCTAATGACTTACCCAGCAGTCACTCAACTGTTTAAGTTAGAGACTTACCCATCAGTCTCTCATCTGTTTAAGGCTAGTGACTTACCCAGCAGTCACTCATCTGTTTAAATTAGTGACTTTCTTGTCAGTCACTCAGTATGGTTTACTAGAACCTCAAGTGATATTCACTCATCTGTTTCAGAGCTATAAGCTCTGTGTGATTATAATAATAATCATTTGATAATGTTTATATTCAATACTATGTTTTCTTGCTGGGCCTTTGGCTCATGGGTGCTATGTGGTGCAGGTAAAGGGAAAGAAAAGCTCACCCACCCTTGAGTGGAGAGCTTAGGTGGTGATGTGTACATATGCGGCCGCTTGACCACCACGGCCAAGGAGTTCTCAGAGGAACTAGGGGGTTTACCCTATTTTTGCCGCTTAGGTCGGCGGGTTTGTAAATTTGAAACAGTAATGACCATTTTGAGTTGTAATTAACTTGTAAATGTTTTTATGGGCCCATGAACAGTTTTATGTACTTAAAAAAATATATCATTTCCTTTTTATTGGTTTTCCACCTTAGCCTGATAATAACACTTAGAAGCACATTTTTAACCAAAGGACTCGGGTAGCGAGTCAAATTTCCGGCTCACCATTCACCGTAACTGTTCTGGGGTAACCAGGGTGTTACAGTAGATGACTAATAAGTCTCTCTCTCTGAGGTAGATCACTAATAAGTCTCTCTGAAAAGATGACTAGTAAGTTTATCTCTATGTAGATGACTAATAAGTCTATCTTTGTGTAGAAGACTAATAAGTCTATCTCTGTGTAGAAGACTAATAAGTCTATCTCTGTGTAGATGACTAGTAAGTCTGTCTCTGTGTAGATGACTAGTAAGTCTATCTCTGTATAGATGGCTAATAAGTTTATCTCTATGCAGTTGACTAATCAGTCACTCTCTGGGGCTATATAGACTTATTAGTCATCATGCATTCAAGCAAATACAAATCAATGATTGTGGAGTCCTGCGCTCTGAGTAAATGACTAATAAGTCTCTCTCTCTGAGGTAGATCACTAATAAGTCTCTCTGAAAAGATGACTAGTAAGTCTATCTCTGTATAGATGACTAATAAGTCTATCTCTATGTAGATGACTAATAAGTCTATCTCTGTGTAGATGACTAATAAGTCTATCTCTGTGTAGATGACTAATAAGTCTTTCTCTATGTAGATGACTCGTAAGTCTATCTTTATGTAGATGAATAGTAAGTCTATCTCTGTCTAGATGGCTAATAAGTCTATCTCTATGTAGATGACTAATAAGTCACTCTCTGGGGCTCTACACCCTAAGCCTTGTGACGTTACAGCCACCTGAGCCTTTTTGGCCCTGGCTCTAAATAACTAGCCTTTAGACTAAGCAAGCACTTTTAATTTTCTTCGACCTTTGGGTCGGTCATGCATTTGATGCTCATGTTGATTAGATCTAATCATTTTGGTTTGTGTTAAACATGCTAATACCATTCTTGACTCATAAGCCAATACCATACAACCAGTGCTTGGTACTACTACCGTTCTTGACTAATAAGTCACAGCTTCACAATCAATACCGACACCAATGTTGTTCCCTGACTAATAAGTCAGTGCTTCCTCAATGAGGTAATGCAAACAAACATATATCATATGTCAAATATGCAGATTTAAGGCATTTAGCATGCTTAATCAATCATCACAAGCATAATTATAATCATGCACAATTACAGAGACTCAAGCTCTGGAAAATTCCATATTTCACATTCATGTCATGCCATAATCACATGTATTGCATGCATCACATGCATCATATACTGGGTGTAGTTTTCTTACCTTTGGTCCAAGCACAAGCTACCAATGAATGACCATCGAACACGATCCCAGTTTTGAATCCTTAGTGATAACCTAGTCACAACCATAATATAAAAATCCCATCAAAACGAGTAAATAATTACTTCCGGACCAAGTCCTAGCCTCCGAGATGTCGAATCCTAGAAAATTGGGTAGTAGGATTGATCATGAGCCCTTAGAGTTAGGTTCACACGACTAAAAACCCAAAATGGCCAACACCGCCCTTAAGCGTCGCCCCCCCCCCCCCCCAACTTTGAGCTGCGACCTGCCTCCAAACAGAGGTCGAGCCCTTCTCTGCCTGTGCCTAGCGCCGCAGCGCGCCAACCTTGTGCCGTGGCCCTACTTGCCCATCAACCAACTTCACCTTCTTCGTCAAGCCTGGGCTGCGGCGCCCAAGAATAGGGCCGCGACCCGACCCCGAACCCAACCATTTTTCCTCGTTTTCTTCATTTAAAAACCTTCCAAAAACCTATCCAAACATATCCAAATCCCAAAAACAATGTTCTCAAACATCCCAATTATCCAAAACCATTAAAACCCAAATCTCAAACCAACCAAATACTCATCAAAACTTAAAATCCAATCAAAGCTTAAAAACTTGAAAACTTGAATTACCTTCTATTAAGTCATTTCCCAACTAAATCCTCCAGCTAATAAGCTTCTAATCTTTCCTATAATTGATATGCCTCGATCCTTGCTTGAATCCGAGTCCTAAAACTAGAGTTTCCTTCGAAAATGTGATCGGTGTCAAAAAGGGAATAGGAGAGAGAGAACTTTCTAAACCTTTTTTTTATTTTTGACAGGTTACTCCGAGCTTATGTAACCTCAAGTAAATCCTAACGCTTCGAGGTCCCAAAAATGACCCCCGGGGTAAAATAGTCAAAATTCCCATAATTCCATCCTGATCTCACTAACTACCAATTTATCATCAAATATGTATTCCCATTACCCAATATCCCAGTAATGTGCTAAATACCCAGAATACCCCTTGACTCACTCCGAGTCAAGTATGGATCCCGTTGTGACTTTCCCACTAGCTTGCTCCCTAGGATCATCTCTTACTGAGTAACCCAAACATACTCACATAATAATGTGGTCCCACACATATATTACATATATGCCAAATATACCCAAAACGGACCAAATTATGAAAATTGTCCAATTAAACAGAATGCACATGCATATTTAATACACCTAAACATGCATAGCAAGTCATATAATAATATAACTCACATAATCACATAATAATACACATAAATATCATATAATCACATAATTCCATAATTTTCCATCTTGGCTCCCTAATCAAGGCCCTAAGCCTTATTAGGAAATTTGGGACGTTACAAATTCCGCGAGCTTGGAATGATGAACATCTACGACCTTATTATCAGTAATGAAGGAATGATGTTTATTCGGGTAAAACAAGTGTGTATTTGATTTTTTGCTTTTATCAATAAAGTACTAAATTGCATTCAAACGTTGTATTTTTATTGTTATACTTTTTTTGCAAACCTTTGAAATTCAATAACCTAAGATTGAAATCATAGGATACTAAGGGGGCATAAGTGGTATACAATCATACCATAGGCTCGAAAAAACATAACATAAATAAAAAGTAACCCGACACACGCGAAACTAAACATGTTTGGATTATTAACCCGACATGAAGAAAACAATAAGTGTATGGATCATTAACCAAACACGCGAAACTAAACATGTTTGGATTATTAACCCAACATGAAGAAAGCAATAACAGTATGGATCATTAACCAAACACATAAACTAAACAAGAGTGGAACAAACCAGCAAGAACTAATCAACAATCAATTTGCATTCTAGATAAACCAACTATAAACTGCAAGTCGAAACTAGGGTTGTAAATTTTTGCAAATAAGTTTCGACCGCACAACCTCGAGGCCATGCTCGAGGATGAGGAAAGGTAACTGAAAAAATAAAATTTAACTAGACTAACAAGGTTACATACCAGTTAAGTATTTTTTTCAAATACATGGTAAAAGTAAATTTCGACCTTGATAATAACGAATTCGAATATGGGTATTTCGGATAAAATATGCATGAATGTATTGAAATTTGAACTTAAACCCAACGTATATTTGTACGAATAAACAAGTATAAAAGCAAGGCCTTAGTAACATGCTCGAAATATTTCGATCCAGAAATGTGATATGTAATACTAAAGCAAAAAGCTAAAGGTAGACGATGCGCAAAAAGGCTTTGAAGTTGGAAAGTTTCAAGCATAAAATCTACTATTAAGATATAAATAGGATAATTAAAATAGCTCATAATCGAGCTGTAAATTGTCTTTGCCACAAGGGCACAAAAAATATAATTACAAGTGATAATGGGTCGCAACCCATGATTTTGATTACAAGGGTTAGATGCCACTTCAACTGCAGTCTCAGAAACTTCCGCTGTCTCCTCAGTGTCGAGTCTGGCCTCTTCCTCCTCAAGACGAGCCTGTCATTTAGCAATGAATTCAGTCTACAGGCTGGCAAGGAAGTTGGTGTCGAGGTCAGGGTTGTTAGCCCAAATTCAATACATCGCCATGTCTACGGAGCGATCCTTTTTGGTCTTAAACTCCTCAAGAAGATGAGCCTTCTCACCCTCGATAACTTTGAAGGTCATCTTCTTCTCCTCTTCCAGCTTGGCATTAAGTCCCCGAATCTGCTTGATCTCAGAGTCCCTAGCCTCATCCTCCTTCAAGGTCGCTTCCAGCTTTGATTCAAGTTCAGGAATCCTTTAAACCTCTTTCAATGTTGCTTCCAGCCTCGACTCAAGCTTAGGAATCTTCTCAATCGTCGCATCCCTTGCTACAATTTCCAGTCGAGCTTCTTTGAGGTCATCCTCGAACTTTAACTGGGCATCTCAAGCCTACTGTGCAAGCGCTTTGCTCGTCGAACCTAGTTATTCAGCAAGAAATTGTGTTGAACAAAGGATATGAATGCCTACATACAAAAATGAACAAAAAGGTCAACAAAGTACAAGTCAAAGTTAGTACAGAATAAGGGGGCTAAAGTAAAAATGAATAACCGAGGAAAATAGCTCGCCATTCTTGTCGAAAAGAGTATTGGAGTCTCGGTGGGAGGTCAAAAATTCCCACTGAGGGGCCCCAAGGTTGCTGAAACTTTGACCCACACGGGTCAAAGCATCAAAACCAAGGTTGACTTTAGGGGTTCCAGCAGCGCTGTCGACCACGAACTCGGGCACATAGGTCGAGATCGACAGGAAACAGTCTCAAATGAAAGCATGGATTTGTTCTGCTTGGGCAACAGGGGGAGGCATGACCTCAGAAGGCGTTGTGGGCTCGGTGGTCTAACTCAGCCCAACCTCAAAAGGCGTTGTGGGCTCAGCGGCATGACTTGGGTCTAGGGGCACCTGGGCCGGGGGGACTACCTCAATCTTTTTGGACAGTTTGGAGGGACGACCTCCCTTCTGGAACAATCTTTGGTGTGTGTTCGCCCTCGAGGCCATAGGCTTGTTAAGCTCATTATCCAGATCCGATTCCATGTCTCTGAAAAACAAAAGGTTGTTTGTAAGTAATCGAAAAAAGATTATTATAAGAAATAGGACTCCAAAATAAAAGAAACCTACGACTGAAAATACCCCATAACCAGAAAAACTTCATTTTTACATGTTTCTACCCAAAAATTTTGTGGTCTAACCCATGATACAAATCTATCCAAATAAAAAAAATTATTAATACAAAGAAAATCCTTAGAAATATGGTAAAAACCAGAGAACTATTCTCACAAACAGATGAAACGCGTTAAAATATATATGTCTATGTATACCAGAGGAAGATCAGAGAACTTACACAAATCGGATTGTGGATATGAAGAGATTGCTGACTGGTGTAATGGAAGCAGGAATGATTTCACTGAGCTGAATGTATTGTAATAGTATTTCTTCTTTGGTTTAGAAAACATACACAGAAAGCTTTGGTTCTTTCTTGCTTTTTTTCTCTGGTTCGTGTTCGTTTTGAAAGGAAATGGTGAGAATGGGAAAGAAGGAGAAGGGGTATATATATATATATATCTCAGTTGTCAAACCAAAGGTCGAATTAATTTGAACCATTGGTTTGGATTAGAAGAAGATCCAAGGGATAATGTTTGATTCCAAAGATATGGCGGCAAAAAGAAGGGACGTGCGCAAAAAAAAGAGTACTTGAGTACTCTGAGTATTCAATCCCCAAGTGACGCGTGTCCGCACTCGAGTGTGGGCGGTGACACAATTCCCAAAATTGGATTTCAAAAGTTTCCTTCTCATAAGATTCGAACCAACACTTTTGAGGGGGCAAGATGTTACACCCAAATTTCGACACAGTCATAAATGAGCCTCGAATTGTAGGCTCGTAAAGCATAAGCTTGAAAATAACAAGCAGTGGTTGGACACTTGTATAAATTTTCATGATTCTTGATCTATTCTTATTGGCGATCGAGCACAAGTTCAGAAGGCACGAGCTTAATCATCAAGCTCGAAAGGGTGAATCTTCTCATAAGGATGTTATTCCAGCTTTAGTTGTAAGCTCGAAGATGTTGGTCTCCGAAGATTGAGCTTGATGAAATCACTGGCTAAAGAGAAGGCTGACTAGAATAACGAGCTTGAATTGTTGGTCCATCTTGAAAGCGTGTAAACCTTGTGTTCGAGGTTAGCAATGCATTTTGCACACGACAACTGTTAAGAGATCCCTATTCCTTAGGGATTTGTCGTTATCTGATATTAAATCCCAATTATCATGGGATATTATGTAATTAATGCATTTATTTGTATTTATTTCAAATTTGAATTGTAACTTCCTAAAATAAGGGGAAGATATTCTATCAACCAGGTCTATAAATAGCCTGGAGAATTTCATTTGGAGACAGAATATTGTAATGAGAATACTCTGTTGAATTTCTTTGATAAAGCTTTGAGAGAGTATCAAGAATCAATAATATTGACTCATGGACTAGGCAGATTTTAACTGCTAAACAACGTAAAAAATCTATTGTTCTTTCATTATTTCTTTAATAGTTGTTTAGTGCTCTTCTAATTTAAGTTGACGAAAAACGGCGTCAACAAGGTTTAATGAGTTTGTTTCTGATCTGAATTTCCTTTTGGGTTGGCTGAGTATTTATCTCATTTTTTGGGGAATAAGAATTGATTTGAGGTATTCTTGGAGGTTCATGGGTTCTTTTTTTTTTTATGTATGAGTTTAGGAAGAATATGGTATTTTCAACTATGAATAGAAAAAGAAATGTACAAAGTGAAAAAAGGAGATAAAATTTGGCGATGGTGCAATGTTATTTCTGGGTTTTAGTTTAGTTTAGTGGAGGGAGAACGAGAGTGATAGTTTGAGGAAGTTGAACACATTGAACCTAGATTTTTTTTTAGTAAATCATGTTTTAATTTAGTGAATGATTGAACTGAGATTTTCATAAACAAATTGAATGAGAGTGGGTTTTTTTCTTTTTAATTCAGATTTTGTTTTATTATTAAATAATTTTTTATTTATTTTTAATTTTACAATTAATCAATTACTTATGTTATTTGGTTTATAAATATTTTTAATTAATCTTGTTTTTAAACTTTTTAATATAAATTTAAACAGTTTTAATATTTTATGTTTTTTAAATGGACAATATCATTTTGGTCCTTTTGTTTTTATGAAATACGTGATTGTCCATTGTGTTTTGTTAAATGATAATTTGGACCCAGCTTCTCGACCACATTCTCTGCTTTTTTAAACCAATCGCATCGCCAACGACCCTAGAATTGATCATATAATTGAAAATATTTTTACCAAAATCAGATCTGTGGTGCCATTTTGTAAAACAAATGGTCCTAATTGTCATTTAACAAAGGGATATTTGCGGCATAAATACCCAATATTTTACACTTGTTATAGTTAAATACCTAATCTTTTATTTTTACGAAAAAAATACTCAATATTCAATATATGTTAAAGATAAAAATCTAATCATTTTTCTTTGTGGAAAAAATACCTAAAGTTTTCAAAAGATTACTGTTGACGTCGTTTTTTGTCAACTTAGAAATGAAGAGAAATTAAACAAAAATACCAGAGGAAACAAACAATATGGACACGATTTTTACGTGGTTCAACAGTTAAAATCTGCCTAGTCCACAAGTCTGTGTTATTCACTTGTTGGAATTCTCTCAAAGCTTTCTGGAAGCAATTTAACAGAGTCTTTCCAAAACCAATTTCTTTGTCCTTACAAATGAATTGTTCCACTCAATTTATAGAGTGTTTCACAAAATATCTTCCCACAGATTTCGGGGAGTTATTATACAAATCAATTAAATATATACAATTAAATGCATATAGTTATTATGTACGCGTATAAATCCCATGATATTTGGGATTTAATAACAGATTGTATCTGATCCCTTAAACATAGGGATTTTACAACAATAAACACATTCACACACACCTTATGAGCTTGGACACTAGACTTATACGCCTTCGAGACCGTTCACCCATCACGAGCTCGACACCTCGGTTCGCCTATGTTCTCAACAAGATAACATTGTCGATATCATCCTTTTCGAGCTCACAATTCTCGAGCTCAAACCGTCTTGTCTAATGGTAGGAAGTAAACCAGGAGATTTATACAAGTGTTGAACTATTGTCATTGTGGTTTCGAGCCTGACTTATAACCTCGAAACTCCTCTGAGACCACGTAATTTCTGAGCTCACCAATTTTGATGTTGTCACATTTACTACTTAGCGAGATTGTCCTTGACTTTCTCATTAATGCTGATTTACATGACGAGTATGATTATTTTGAGCTTACATCTTGCGAGCCTGGACTTTGAGATCAAAATCTTTATTCTCGAAATCTGGGTGTAACATTTTGCCCCCTCAAAAGTATTAGTTCGAATCCTATGAGAAGGAAACTTTTGAACTGCCACCTTCAAAAATTGAGCCACCTACCACACTCGAGTGTGGACATGCATCAGCCACGGATTGCTCAAACAAAGTACTTGAGTACTTTTTCAACACGCCCACATATTTTCGCATTTCAGCCTTTTTGCCGCCATCGTCACGTTTGCACCCGGCCATCTGATCAAATACCAAATCTAACCAAAGGCCCTGATTAGCTCGAACCTTGACCTCCTTCTGGGACACATATATACATATAGTCACTTTCTCTTCTTCTTCGTCACTTCCATCTTTACGTTTCAAGTTTCAGAGAAAAGAAAGACAAACCGAAGCCGAAAAACTCTATTTTTTCTCTTTGCATGTTCTCTAAACCGAAAAGACAAAAAAACCTTGGCATTTTCGGCTCCGTGAGATCATTCTTGCAACCGCTTCTTCAGTCGTCGATTTCACTGTATCTGCAAGCCTCTGTGTGTAAGTCTCTATTCTTGACCCCCATACTTTTATTTCTTCATGCATTTTTATGTTTCTTCTGCACCATGAGCATATTTACTAGTTTTTCACTAGTTTTATAAGGATATTTGTAGCAATTAGTAGTCTTAGCCAAATTGTTTAGCTGATACTACATGAAATTTTAATTCAAAGTTTTTTGTCAACACCGTTCTGAAACCTAGATTTAGTGTAAAAAAATGTAAAGATATGATTTTTTCATATTAAGGGTAGTGTATCGTGTAAGCCAAGAAATGGGGGTTCTGTATTACGGTTTTAATTGCACAAATCCCAAATTTATCTCCTTTTTGGGTAACCGTCAACTTTATCCCTAAAAATCTGGGATTATTAAAATTAATCCAAACTTTCCTACTCTCGTGTTAAGTACACGCTCAAAGCCCAAACTTTACAATAGTTTGGGGTTCCACTTTGAATTCGATCTGTCCTTTCGAGACCTCAGTCTCGATTGAGCTTACTCCGTGATCTCGGGCTTTCAAGCTCAAATCACCAAAATTGTATTATGTAATTCCTTGCATGCCTGGCCCTCACCCTCTTTTTTCTTGTTAGATGTCGCAGAACTCTGAGAATCAGTGGGGGTCAGTGCTTGCAATTTGTTACTCTCCATCAACTCCCAGTCCAGAGTGTCCCTTCACTCTAAACCAGTGAATGATATGCAAGCACCACGCGAGGTGTGAACAAGAGGACACCCGAGACCATTTTCGACATCAGATTGACGAGGTTGAGATTTATCCAGTTCCGAACCCCGAGATCAGACCTATCCCGCTCGATCCCAAACTCAAAGTCACTGTTACTTATGAGCCTGGTGCACTTTCCTTCTCGCTGATGGAGGACTTTTCAGATCGCCCTTCCACTTCTCGAGCAGCATCTATTACGACCCTGGAAGAGGGTTTTTTCAAGGTGGAGCATTATTGGAGCTTGGTCACCTCAACGAGCCAAATCTCTATATAGGGTGGACCCTTCAGCCTCTTCCTCCCATTTTCTCAAGCTTGGGTCGCGGTGCTCTAGAACAGAGTCGCGGCCCCACCTGAAACTCAGCCAAAATCCCTGCTTTTCTCCCTTCGAACTCATTCTAAAACCTCATTAAAACTCCCCCAACATCACCAAACAAAGCCACCAATTGTTACTACAACTTACCCAACATACAAGCATCAAAACCCAAGTGAATTTCCTCCAAAAACTTCCATTAATTCTCATCTAGACACTATAAATTTCTCAACTAAAAACCAAGAGAAAAACAGAGTATAACTAAGGTTTCATGGATGAATTCTTACCTCAAGCTGGATTTAAGTCCTCTTCAATAGTTGAACAAAAGTCCTAAGCTCCAAACTTTGATTCCCTAGCTTAGTTCTTCAAATTGAGACAAAAAAACTCTGTAGGAGAAAAGAGGAAGATGATGAACGTGAGGAGGGAACTTGCTCTGTTTTTGCTTCAGCTCTTTCTACAGCATACTAGAATCCCATATAACCCTTGCCAAAAGACTATATTGCCCCTAGGTTAAATAAAACCCTCTAAAGGCTAGTAAGGGCAAAAATGACATTTATCCTCTAAACCCGCTAATCATACTTAATGTTCTCCAATTCCCGTTATTCTCAATATCCTCAAATACCAATAATTCATAACCCATTACCCTTTAATTCCCGGTAACACTCTAATCACCAAAACACCCCGAGACTCACCCTGAGCCTCGAGCTTAAGCCTGTTATGACCAAACCGATAGTTTATATTCAAAGATCGTCTCATGCTGAATAGATCGAATAAATCCACATTATAATGTGGCCACAACAATTAATCACAAGCATTCACCAAAATATACAAATATGACATCAACGGGCCAAATTACCAAAATGCCCTTACAATCAAATGTGGACCCACATGCATGCATTTAACATCATATTATAATATAATTCACATAGACATGCATACAATAATTTAATGGCACAATAAAACAATTATGGCCCTCCCGGCCTACCAATCCAGCCATTAAACCACATTAGGGATTTTGAGGCATTACAAGGATCGAAATAATAACACATATCCATTTCTTCTGCCAACTATCACCATCCCACCCCTTCAAAGTCAATGGTGGAGCATAGGACAGCTCTGCTCCAATTGTCATATGGTTGACGCTCCCTATCATATCTTCTCCATGAATAACGGCTTCGAGCCTACGACCTCTTGGAGCACAACTAGTCGACAGATGATGCTGCCTACCGCAAGTACCTCAAGTGGGAGCACGTGCCACTTCCCACCGAGAGACTTCCCCCGAGACAGAGGTCTTCGAGCTCACAGACCTGTCCTTCTGTGGCTCGCCGTCATGATCGGCCTAGCTCGGGAAATGAAGCCCAAGGTGAGGCTTCGAGCTCGGGTGGTGGAGGTAAAGTAATACTTAGCTCTGCCATGTGGTCTCCTTCCTTTCTTAAGCACAAGCCCAACACTCTAATCTTCTTCCCGGATCCTATGGATAACTTTCATGCTTTGTCCTGGGTAGATTATAGGGTGCACAGGTTTGATAGCTGGTTAGGAAAATTCCAAACCATGTATAGTTTAAACGAAGTTTGGGATGGGGTCGTTGTTCAATACGGGACCAATGTCTATAGAGACCTTCCGAGGTTGTCTCCTACATATAGGGAAGGGACTCCCCCAGCGTCCTCTGAAGATGGGGGCATTTCTTGGTCGCCGAGTATAAGCTCGGGGGAGAGTACCAGTTAGGTTTCTTTTGACTTTAATCTTTAATCATTTTGTAGTTTAGGCTCAATCACTAATGTGTAAATTGTGTATGTGCAGGCAACATGGAGTCTGATTTAGACAACGTGCTCAACCGCCACTCGGGAACTAAGCAGAGCAAACGCTCGAGGGCATTGCAGAGAGTGCGGCACCCCTCCAAAATATTGAAAAAATTTGAGGCGACACCTCCCGCCTCAGACACCCATGGCCCGAGCCTACCTGCTAATCCGAACCCCAAGGTTAGAGTATCTTCCGAGATCTCACTTCCCCCACCTCTTCCTGAAGTCCAAATTTCCCAACAGACCGCTCCCACCCCAAAGAAGCATGTTCCCACACGGGAACATTTTTTTTCGGTCTCGCCCCACGTCCCCGAGTACGTGATCGATAACGCTGCGGGGACACATGAGGTCAGTCTGTGCTCGGAGGTACTATCCCGAGTTGGCCAAAGTCTCAGTAATCTTGGTGCTCCTCAGTGGAAATTTCTCACCTCCTGCCGTGACACCAATACAGTTTATGACAAGGGCAGCAAGCTCTTCACCTCGGTAAGTCCTTTTACACTGTCATGTTGTTTCTATGGACTTAACATGTATGTTTACTAACCCATTTTTGTTTATGTGTACAGGCTTTTGCCGCATTTGCTCAACTTAATCACAAGCTAAATAACAAAGTTCACGCAAGCCTGTCCTACGCTCAGGAGGTGAAGAACCTTCAGATAAAGCTTGTAGACGAGCTTAAGGCTGCGAAATCGACAATGTCTGAGCTCGAGTCAAAACTGGAGGCTAAGGATTCTAAAATCAAGGAGAGAGACTCCAGAATCAAGGAGCTTGAAGAGCTGAATGCAAAGCTAGAGGAGGAGGAAATGGCCACCTTTGATATAATCGAGGGTGAGAAGGCTCACCTCCTCGACAAGTTTAAGCAGAAGAAGGATCATGCTATTGGCAAGGCCATGTACCACATCTGCGCTAACAACGCTGATCTCAACACCAGCTTTCTAGACAACCTCGAAGATGAATTCCTTAAGAGGGGGCAAGCTCGGCTTGACGAGGAGGATGCCAGGGATGAGGCAAAGGAGGCGACGGAGAAGTCTGGTGTTGCTGATGGGGATGTGCCTGTTTCATAAAAGCGAGGTCATGGGCTGCGTTCCATTAATATTTTTGTAACACTTTTATTTACATACATGCCCTTGGGACAAAGACAATACATAGCTCGTTTTAGAGCTATTTTATAATTATTCAAACAGTAATTTTGATTTTTATGTACATGATTTTCTTGCTCGAAAACCTTTTATGCATTTAATTTTACATTCAGTTTTTGCTTTAATATTTTTGTTTTAAATTTTTGGATCAAAATATTTCAAGCATGTTATACTAAAGGCTTGGTGTTGTGGTTGTTTATTCGTACAACCACATTTGTTGGATTTAAGCTCGAATTCCAATGCATCATGCACACTTTTCTCGATATATCCATGTCCGACCTCGTTATTGTCAAGGTCGGATTTTACTTTTACCATGCACTCAAAAGTACTTATATGGCATGTAATCTTAGTAGTTTAGTTATATTTTGCTTTTCTAGTCACTTTTTCCCATCCTCGAGTAGCTCCTCAAGGTTGTGAGGTTGAAACTAATTTTTGCAAAATTCTCCAGCCTTGGACTCGACTTAATTTGAAGTAGGTTTATTCACATTCCAACTTTTTGTCAATTAGTTTTAGCTGGTTTGTTCCAAACTTATTTAGCTCGCGTGCTAGATTATTAATCCATAAACTTATAATTTTTATAATGTGGTTATGACCAGACTATCTTAGCTCATGAATCTGGTTATATCCAGACAGCTCGCGTATCTGGTTATATCTAGACAGCTTTCACTCGCTTGTTTGGTTATTAATCCATACACCTATAATTTTTATAATCTGGTTATGTACAGACTATCTTAGCTCGCGAATCTGGTTATCTCCAGAAAACTCGCGAATCTGGTTATATCCAGATAGCTTTAGCTCGTGTGTTTGGTTATTAATCCATACACTTATAATTTTTATGTTGGGTTAATGATCCAGACATTTTTATTTTATGTTATTTATTTTTTCAAACTTATGGTATAATTGTATACCAGTGATGCCCCTTTAATATGCTATGAGTGTGACCATAGGTTATTGAATTAAGAGAGTTTGCAAAAAATACAAAATTTAGTAAAGAAAATAAAATTTGAGCGAAACTTAACATTTTTATTAACAAATGTCTAAAAAACAAGCTTGGTTGCAACAAAACACCCTTCCTACAGTATTGATAATAATAGATGTTCACCATTCCAAGCCTGCGGTACCAATTCTCCGTTCAATCTCGCCAATTTATACACCCCAGGCCGGATGATATCTGGTAAGGTCCTTCCCAGTTAGGTCCGAGTACCCCAGCAGACGGGTCTCGCGTAGCCAGAAATACATGTCTTAATACCAAATATCCCAATCTGAACTATCTATCTCGAACCCTCTTGTTGAAATACCTAGTAGCTCGCTGCTGGTATGCAACATTTTTCAATTGAGCTTCATCTCGTCTTTCTTCAATGAGGTCTAGGCTTTCTTTGAGCTGGGATTGGTTTGAGGCCTGATTGCAGGCATGGCTCCGTATTGTAGGTATTTCAACTTCAATCAGCAGCATGGCCTTGCATCCATATGCTAGGGAAAAGGGAGTATGCCCTGTTGAAGTTCGAGTTGTGGTTCAATAAGCCCACAAAACCTGAGGTAACTCCTCGGGCCACCTTCCTTAGCCTCTTCTAACCTTTTCTTTATGGAACTTTTTAGGGTTTTGTTGACTGCTTCGACCTGGCCATTTGAATGGGGATGGGCGACGAAGGAGAAGCTTTTTATTCTCCCATTCTTCTCGCAGAAATGGGTAAACAGGTCACTATCAAACTAGGTACCATTGTCCAACACTATATTCCTGGGCATCCCATGTCGACAGATGATATTCTTTACCACAAAGTCTAAAAAAAATTTCAAGGTAATCGTAGCCAGGGTTTCGGCATCAGTCCATTTTTTGAAATAATTGACCGCGACCATAGCGTACTTTACTCCACCTTTGGATGTTGGTAGCGAGCCTATAAGGTCGATCCCCCACACTGCAAATGGCCATGGGGAGGTCAACATGGTAAGCTCAGTCGGTGGAGCTCGTGGAATTAAGGTAAATCACTGGAACTTATCACATCTTTTGACATATTCGAACGCATCTGCCTTGACTGTGGGCTAGAAATACCCTTGCCTTATCACCTTTTTCGATAGACTATGCCCCCCAGTGTGATCTCCACAAAATCCTTCATGAATATCTTCCATAATTTTCTTTGCCTTGGGTAGAGTTACACATCGAAGTAATGGCATAGAATACCCTCTTCGATATAACCTTGCTTCCATAATAGTATATCTCGGGATCTGATACATCAATTTCGTAGCCTCGTTCCGTTCTGCTGGGAGAATTCCAGTTTTGAGGTAATCGACTATTGGGGTCATCCAGGTAGGTTGAGAATCGATCATGCATACATCCTCTTCGTCAAGCCTGGCTGGTTGTAGCAAGCCTAGCCATCGCGTCTGCATTTGAATTTTGTTGTCGGGGAACTTGCTTTATGGCGTAGAATTTGAACTGTCTAAGTCCAGCCTTGGCTTTCTCTAGGTACGCGGCCATTTTTACGCCATGAGCTTGATATTCCCCTAAAACTTGGTTAACCACCAATTGTGAGTCACTATAGCAGTGAATAGCCTTTTCTTTGAGTTCTTTGGCTACTCAAAGCCCTGCTAGTAAGGCTTCGTATTCAGCCTCGTTATTCGATGCTTCGAAGTTGAACCTTAAAGCAGAGTGGAATCGATTTCCTACTAGAGTGATCAGTATAATGCCTGGCCCCGATCCATTTTCGTTGGAGGATCCATCACATAAAGTTTCCACAACTCGCGGGCTAGGGTTACAGCTTCATCATTAGACACTCCAGTACATTCGACAATGAAATCCACCAGGGCCTATCCCTTGATGGTTGTTCTCGGGTTGTATGTGATCGTGAATTGTCCAAGTTCGATAGCCTACTTTAACAATCTTCCAAAAGCTTCTGGTTTTGATAAAACTTGTCGTAGTGGTTGGTCAGTTAGCACATGAATATGGTGTGTTTGGAAATAAGGTCGGAGCTTTCGAGATTAGTGGATCAGGCTGAGAGCCAGTTTTTCCATCAACGGGTATCTTGATTCTGCCCCCACTAACCTTTTGCTGCCATAGTACACTGATTTTTGTACCTTCTTCTCTTCTCAGACGAGCATAGCACTAATGGCATGCTCGGTTGTAGCGAGGTATAGATACAGGACTTCTCCCGTGATAGGTTTTGACAAGATTGGTGGTTCGGCGAGGTGCTTCTTTAGGTTTTGGAATGCAATCTCGCACTCCTCTGACAACTCGAATTTTTTGCCCCTCTTAAAAGGTTGAAAAAAGGAAGACAATGGTCTGTAGATTTTGAAATAAACCTATTTAGTGCTGTCATCAGTCCAGTTAAGCTCTAGACATCCTTATGCTTTCGAGGTGAGGGCATATCAATCAATGGCTTGATCTTGTTTGGATTAACCTCTATTCCTCACACATTTACTATAAATCCCAAAAACTTTCCCGAAGACACTCTGAAAGAGCATTTTTGTGGGTTAAGTTTCATGTTATACTTTCGTAGTACAGTAAAGCATTCTGTGAGATCATCCACATGGTTACTGTTATGTTTGCACTTGACTAGCATGTCGTCAACATAAACTTCCATGTTATCCCCTATCTGCTCAGAAAACATCCTGTTCACCAGTCTTTGATATGTGGCTCCAACGTTCTTGAGCCAGAAAGGCATGACATTGTAGCAGTACAACCCTTTATCAGTTACAAAGCTCGTATGCTCTTGGTCCGGCACGAGCATGGCGATCTAGTTATATCCAGAATAAGCATCCATGAATGATATGATGCCGTGAAGAGTTAATCTATCCGAGGTAGGGGAAAACAATCTTTAGGGCATGCCTTATTAAGGTCTGAGTAGTCAATACAGGTTTTCCATTTGTCGTTGGGTTTTGGAACCAACACCGGATTGGCAATCCAGTCGGGATAGAAGGCATCTCGTATGAATCGATTTGCCTTTAACCTGTCAACTTCTTCCTTGAGGGCCTTCTTTCTATCATCGTCCAAGAGTCTTTGCTTTTGCTGCTTCGGGGGGAAGCTTTTGTCAATGTTAAGCGCGTGGCTCATGACATTCGGACTGATTCCCACCATGTCCGAGTGTGACCATCCAAGCACATCCTGATTTTCTTTTAAGAAGCAAATTAATTGCTATTTCGCTTCTTTTGAAAGATTCTTACCCACCACCGTCTTCATGGGATCGACTTCTTTGAGCTTGACCTCCTCGAGCTCCTCTAGAGGTTCGAGGTCAGCCCTTTCTTTTATCCTGGGGTCGATCTCTTCATCTATCTCGAAGACCATCCTATCCTTGTTCTAAATAATTACAAGTGCCTGTGCACTTGTTTGCTTTTTTCCCCTTATGGAGATGCTATAGCATTCTCTTCCCGCAAGTTGGTCTCCCTTCAACATCCTGATGGCACTAGAAGTCAAGAACTTGATGGCCAAATGCCTAACAGATGATACTGCCCCCAGCCCAACTAGGGCGGATCTCCTGAGCAGTACGTTGTAGGCTGATGGGAGGTCCACCACCACAAACTCCATCATCTTGGTTACTGAGACTAGATAGTCTCCCAAGGTCACGGGGAGTTCAATGGATCCTATACAGGCAATCCCTTCTCCTGAAAAATCGTACAATTTTGTTGCACATGCTTTCAAATCGTGAAGCGTGAGTCCCATCTTTTCTAGAGTGGCTTTATAAAGGATATTCACTGAGCTCTCGTTATCAATCAGGACTCGGCGTACCCTCTGGTTCACGAGTTGGAGAGTTATGACCAGGGGTCGTTATGGGGAAACTGGACGTGTAATGCGTCCTCTTTAGTAAACGTTATGGGTTGAGTCTCAACCCTCTGTTGTTTTGGAGCCCGCAGCTCATGTTCGTAGGGAGAACCGTCTCCAGTCTTGAGCTCATTCACATATCTCTTTTAGGCGTTCCTGCCTAAACCTGTGATATGAGATCCCCCCGAAATGGTTATTACATCCTATCCATCAATTGGAGGGGGTCGCTCATCCTCTCGAGCTCGAGAGTTATTGTTCTAGGCAGGTTGTGCAGTTGCTGTCCATTGGCTTGTCGAAGCTTGATTGGGATTTCAGTTCCTAATGTACTGTCCGAAATATCCTCTCGGGATCAAACCTTTGATCTCATCTTTCAGTTTTTGACATTCATTGGTTGTGTGTCTGATATCTCTATGGAATCTACAGTATTTATTTGAATCTCTCTTTGCCTTTTGGTTCCTCATAGGGTCAGGTCGCCTGAACGGGACTTGGTTTTCAGTAGCCAGGTAGATATTCTCCCGAGACTCGTTAAGCTCGGTACACACTTTGTATACGGTGAAATATTTGTCCCATTTTTCTTCTTTCCTCCTTCAGCCTCGGGGTTATTCCCTTCGTTCTTCTTCCTTTTAGAAGGGTTGTCCCCAGAAGGTTTTGAAGTTGATGGGGCCATCGAGGTCGAGGCAGAGTTTACGTTTGTCATTGTAGTTATGGGCTGAGAGGACATGTTCAATGCTGACCTCGCCTCTTCTACATTGACAAACATCTGGGCCCTCCAATTGAACTCGGTTAGCGACTTGATAGGTTTCCTTTGTAAGTCTTCCCAATGGGGACTTCCTGGCAGTATACCCGCTCTAACAGCCCTCAGGTGATCGTTATCATTGACATCTCGAGCTCAGGCCACTTCTAAGTTAAACCTCGTGAGGTAACTCTTTAATGACTCATTTTGCTGTTGTCGGACATTCGTTAAGGCTAAGGCCTCAGGCCTGATACCAATCATAGCCTTAAATTGTTTTTTTAAAGTCTCTATATAATTGATCCCAGGATGAGATTGAATGTCTTTTAAACTTCTCAAACCAGTTTTTTGCTGGTCCTGTAAGTGTGGCTGGGAACAACATACATCTGAGCTCATACCCAACATTGTTGCCTCGCATGATGGTGCTGAAGATACTCAAATGACTATATGGGTCTGAGTTTCCATCAAATGGCAGGACTTGAGGTATCTTGAATCCCTGAGGAAACGGAGTGCTGGAGATATAAGGGGCAAAAGGCTCAAGCTCTTCAGCCTTATCCATATTACGCTCGTTCTGCAGGAGTCTGAATGCTCTTTCCAATTGGTCAATCCTTTCCTGGACTAAATCCACTAGAGGTCGAGCCTGGACCTGAGGGGGCTAGTTATTGTTAATAAAAACTCCAGCTCCCTGTCTCGGTATAGGGTTATATGCTGACTGTTTACGACCATTCAGATGGTCACGCAGACCAGGGTTTGAGGGATTATCTCGACCCCGATTATGGTTTAGATGATCCTGCATATTAGGGTGATTCCCTCAATTCCCTGTATGCCTTGGCTCAATGTTATAAATGCTCACAGACCGAGTGTAGTCTGAGATTTCACTTGTAACCCTTTCTGGATACATGGCTCGATGGTTACGAGGTGGGTCTTCTGCTGGCCTCCTTGTCCCAGTAGTTTGTGATCTTGACATTTGGCTTCCCGAAGGTTGAGGAGCCCTGTGATCTCAGGTAACCTCTCTTTCGTTCCCCTGTCCAGGCCTAGCCCTTCAGTTTCCATCTCGACTGCCGCTGCGAGATTGTAACGCCCTGGATAGCCAAGACCGTTACACTGTGTGTTCGTAAAGGTGCAAGACTTGCTAATCAAGTCATTTAATTAGAAATGTGTTACTGAAACTATAGTTGAACTAGGGTTAAAAGATTTTGTCTCAAAAGCACCATTTTTATAAATAAACATTTTCTTTTTACATGGGATCCCAAAAGTAATAACTTTAAGAGTGTTTACAAAATTTTAGGATAAAAGTACAGTGATTAGCCACTCTAAGGAAAAACAGACAGTTAAGCATTTTTTCGTCCCGTTCCACTCCTCGGTCGTGGCGGCCGATCAGCTGACTATGTACATTCAGCCCCGCATGTAATGCCCCGAATTTTCTAGTAAGGGTTAGGATCTTGATTAGGAGGCCGGGAGGGCCATAATTGATTTATGAGGTTATAAGTGATCATATGAATGTTTACGTGAATTATATTATTATATGATGATTATATGCATGCATATGGGTGTATTTATATTTATAAGGGCATTTTGGTAATTTGGCCCGTTAAGGGCGTAATTGTGTATTTTTGTGCATATGGGTGAGTTATGAATGGTACCACATTATATGTGGATTTTTTTGAGCCTTTTGGCATGAGACGATCATGGAATGCAAGTGTTCGGTCTGGTCATAACGGGATTAAGTTCGGGGCTCGGGGTGAGTCTCGGGGTGATTTTAATGGTTAGAGAATTACCAAGAATTAAAGGGTGATGGGATATAATTTATTGGTGTTTGAGAATATTGAGAATAGCGGGAATTGGAGGGTGTTAATTATAATTAACAAAATAGGTGTGAAAGGAAGGTTTTTCCCTTGGTGGCTATTAAGGCTTTATTTTAGACTTGAGGGCATTTAGGTCTTTTCACCCTTAGAGATTTATATAAGCCATTAAGGTTGTAGAAGTGTAACCAAAACAGAGTCTCCTTTCTCCTTCTCTCCCGATGGTTTTTCTCCTTCATTTCTCTTTGAATTTTCAAGCTCTTTTTGAGGAACCAAGCTGGGATAAGCTAGGGTTATGCTCAACCATTGAAGAGGGTGTGTTGCTGAGATTGAGGTGCGTTTTTATCCATTAGAACTCTTGGTTTTGCTCTGTTTTCTTAGTCAAGTTTCAGCTAGTTTTTGAGTTGAAAAGTTGGGAATTGATTGGAGTTTTGGCTAGGGTTCTTGTGGTTGTGGTGCTTAAGGCATGTGAGGATGGTTTTTGGAAGCATTGGAACCGAGTTAGAATTGAACTAGTCGAAGAAGAAGGTTCAGGGGAGCGCCCATCAAACGGCACTATAGCGCTACACAGGTTTGCTGATGAGCGGTTTGTGGTTCTGAAAAGAGCCCTGGGGCGCTAGGAGGGTAGCGTTGTAGCGCTACCCTATTTCTTCATAGCCCCGTTTTAAGTGTTTTTAAGGGTTTTTGGCTCGGGGTTTCAATCCTTAAGGCCCGGGATCGAATCTACTCACTGTGTGGGTACGTTTCGAGGTCCTAAGAGTGGGGTTTAGATCAAGACCATATCTTTGTTGTTTTTCATTAATTGGAGGTTATATTTGGTTATGACTAGGTGACCGCTAAAGGATTAAAGGATCGATCGTTCTCAAGGGTCGTTATTGTTCTAATTCTTGCTCGAACCAGAGGTAAGAAAATTGCACCCTGTGTATATATGACATGCATGGTTATTCTTGATGCATGTTGGATGTTTAAATGTAATGCACGAGAAACATGTGATTAGGACATGCTATGTATACTGAATATGATATTGTTCAGAGCTTGAGCCTCTGTGTTTATGCGTGATCCTAGTTATGCTAGTAATTATTGAGTAAGCATGCCGAATGCCCTATATTCGGATATTTGACATATGATATATGTTTGGTGGAATTGCTTACTTGTGTATGGCACTGATTAGTCAGGGACGGCACTGGTCGCGTATCACTGACCTAAAGAGTCAGAAACGATATAAGCGTCTTGAACAAATGGCTGAATGAAGATTAGATCTAATTGACATCAGCATTGAATGAATCATATGGGGTATTAATGCTGGACCGACCCTAAGGTCGATGAAACTTATAAGCGCTTGGCTAGTCTAAGACTAGTTACTCAGAGCCAGGGCCAAAGACCTAGGTGACTGCTTGTCACATGGCTAGGGAACGATGTTCCATGGTTATGACTCTATGGTCATGAGGAAGGTTATGTTGGTGACTAGTCATCATGCACCTATCTTATTTAAGCTAGTGAAAGGATCACTTATCTACTCGATGAGTTTATGCTAGTGACTATTTCACCAGATACCTATCTTTTTTAAGCTAGTGAAAGGATCACTTATCTACTCGATGGGTTTATGCTGGTGACTATTTCACCAAATACATATCTTGTTTACGCTGGTGAAAGGATCACTTATTTTTAAAGGGAACGGAACCCATCTTAGTGACTGTACCACTGTCACTCTTCTATTTTGGGCTAAAAGCCCTAGATGATTATTATGATCATTGGTTGATGTGTTATGCTCAACATTACATGAACTCATTTGCCTGCTTGATTAGGGCTATATCTGCTAGGCTTGTGCCTTATGATTTGATGACATGTTATTACTGTTCATGAGCATATAAAGTTTTCTTGCTGGGCTTCGGCTTACGGGTGCTATGTGCTGCAGGTAAAGGCAAAAGAAAGCTGGACCATCCTTGAGTTGGAGAGCTTAGGTGGTGATGTGTACATATGCGGCTGCTCGACCGCCACGGCCGAGGGTTGAAAGAGGAACTAGGGCTAAACCCTGTTTTGCCGCTTAGATCGGCCTGTTGTAAATACTTTCTTGTAATAGACCTTTAAATTATATTTTCAGGATCCCAATGTATACAGTAAACGTTCTAATGAAACGTTATATCTTAACCAAAATTTGTAAACCCTAAACTGCTAATCATACTTAGTTACACGATTTTGGCCAAATGAGTCAATTAGCGAGTTTAGCACTGTTTACAAGGTACACTATAACGGTCCCTGGAGTTTGGGGCGTTACAACTTTGGTATCAGAGCGAGCCAAGGTTTATGGTTCCTGAAGACAAGATGGGCATGTACACTCGTGACTGAAGATAGCTTCACTCAGGGAATGGTTACTATTTTTGTAGTTATGTGCTTAACTGCTTAAATAAAATGTAAATGCTTTACCTGCACATTGTAATAGGGAGCATGAGATTCTGATAGAGCCTGGCTCTTAACTATATGATTATATGCTCTGTGCATATATATATATATATATGAACGTGATCATATGATTACCTGCTCCATGAATAGATAATTGTGATATTTGCATGCTGGAGTTGGAGGCATGGTGTGATTGTTGGAAGAGCAGGGATTATGATTGATGTATGAATGCCATGGGCATGTTTTTAGCACTACAGGTGGTTAATGAATGTGGTGTGGTAAGGTTTATCCCGTGGGGGAAAAACTCTTGATATGCTCATCATGATTAATGGGTCAAGTTATTGACTGCAGATTCAATCAGCAGGTTTATATTCAAGGCAGATAATGAGGCCTGGTGGTGGTTATTCAGAGGCTGGGAGTTACAGCCATGGTATCAGTTCTTCATCTGCTCCTATTAATTTTCAGTAGATATTCACAGATTTGCAATCGAGATTGCAGAGGCATGAGGAAGAGATTAGGTGTTTGAAGCAACAGCAGAATCTATTGGGAAGCACCTCTTCCTTTGTTGCACCAGGAGTGGCACCAGCATTGGCTCAGCCTAGGATTGAGAGCAGGTGGGAATTTCTCTAAGGAAGATTCTAGGAATATTATCCTCCAGTCTTTGAGGGAGGCCTAGATCCATTCGGAGCTGAGCAATGGATAGGCATGATCATTTCTATTCTTGACAGTATGGGGCTGGTGGGTCATGATAGGGTCATCTGTGCGACATATGTATTGCGGGATGATGCCCGGACGTGGTGGGAAGTAGTATCCCAGACTCGAGATACAGTTGTGATGGACTGGAAAGAATTTAGGCAGTTGTTTATTGAGAAGTATTACTGTGATGCGGCTAAGACTGCTAAGATGAATGAGTTTCTGAATCTCATTCGAGGAAAGGCAACAATAGCCGAGTATGTTAACAGATTTGAAGGGTTGGCCAAGTTTTCTTTTGACCTGGTACCCACAGATGTAGCTCGGAAGGAAAAGTTTGTTCAGGGGTTGAATCCTAGAATAGCTCAGGGCGTTAGAGTTTCCCCAGTGCATGAAGTCTCTACCTATGCTCAGGTGGTAGAGAAGGCTCTTACTGTTGAGAGCATAAGAGGTGGGAAGAAGAGTGCTAGAGAGCACGAAGCTCAGATAGTGGTATCTCCACTTATTAGAGCAAGCAAGAGTGAAAGCTGGAAGACTTGTCCAATATGCAGTCGGTGTAAGAGGCGTCATCTAGGAGAATGCCAAGCAAGGGCATGTGTTTGCATGTGGCATGGTTGGGCATTTCAAGAAGGATTTCCCAAGGCTAAGAGAGCATAAGCAAAAGGGGACAGACAGCTCGATTCCAACTCGAGTGTTTATTCCGAGGCAGTCAGAGTCTGAGACCGAGACTAGTTCCTCGGGGGTGGCAGGTCAGTATTTGGTTCTGATCTTTATTTTGCGCTGATTGATTTGGTGCCATGTTGTCCTTTATTTGTTGCATATAGAGAGGTATAAAGTTGATATATAGGTCATATGGTTATGTTATGATGAAAAGTGATACTGTATTGGTAATTTAAGAGATCAGGTGAATTATTGTGGAAGGACTTGTTAGTGACTTTAATAAAGCTGGTTATGACTAGCTTTAGTTTGATCCAGGGTATGGGTTGGTTAAGTAATTGTGGGGCAATGCTAAATGGCAAGGAAAGGATAGTAACTCTTGAGTTTAAGAGTGGAAAGCCTTGTGACAATTGGCATTGTGCATAGATTGGATATGTTTATGACATCTGTAGTGAGAGCTAGAGTTCGATGGCAGAAAGATGCATGGAACTCTTAGCTAGTGTGGTGGATACCACTTAGATTGTGCTAGTGGGATTGGGACAGACTGGATTGGTCTGTGAATTCTGGATGTGCTTCCAGGGGATTTGTCAGGGTTCCTTTATGTGAAAAGATAGAATGGTGATTGAGTTAATGTTAGGAATGGAAACAAGATTTAGGGCACTATTTTTAATGGCTACACAGAGTTGTAAGAATAAAAGGCCCAGTTAATGAGTAAAATGGAATTCTTTAAGGTGGATCTTTGATCTGGTTAGGACCAGTTAGAGATCAGGGAAAATGACAAATAAATGATTGTTTGTATCAGATACGGGCACTGGAAGTGCTGAGTTATGTGTTGGGAAAATTGTTTAATGCCAAGTGATTATGAATCAGGTGAATAGAGCATTCAAGGGATTGTTTGCATGGAATTGTGATCGTCTTGGACGATGGTATTGTGATGTTTTCTTTGCGAAGATTTGCCAAGGTCAAGGAACGCTTTGGGGGCAAGAGTTTCCTTGAATGGTAAGGATATTGCAGGTGCCTTGGGAATTAATTCTGAGTCTTCTTGTAGATCAAAATTAGTGTGGAGGTTGTTGTGACACCTCAGTAACAGGGAAAAGTGATTGCCTATGCAACGTGTTGAGTAAAGGATTTGACTAGAACTAGAGTAAAGTTTATGGTGGGCCACGTGGCCAGATTTATGTTTGAGATTACCATCTCAGGGAAGATCAAAAGGAAATATGATTAAGTGAATCATAGATAGGAAAGATTGAGGAGAATGTCTTAGCTGGATTAGCTAAGAGTTGTGCAGTGGCAGATATGAATTTTTTGAGGTATAAGGGTCGAATTTGGAATCTGATGGACACTGGAATTAATTGGGAGATTCTGGATGAATCTCATGCTATTCTTCTATTCTCTTCATTCAGGCACCATGGAAATGTAACAAGATATGAAAGAGTTATAGTGATGGCCTGAGATGGAGAGGGATGTATTGAATGTGTGGTAAGTTCTTACCCTGTTAGCAGGTCAGATCAGAGTGTCAGGAATCGGTGAGGCCATGGTAGCCTTTGAGTATTTTGTAATGGAAATAAGAGAGCATCACGATGGGTTTCGCGGTGGGATTTCCAGGATAGTGGGTCAGTATGAGTTGGCATTGAGTCATGATGGACCAATATTTGAAGTGAGTTCACTTCTGTCAGTAAGGGCAAGTAACACAGCTCATCAGTATTCAGATCTCTATGTGAGAAAGGAATAGAGCGTCTTCTTGAGAATTCAAGGTCTATCTTATCAGATGAAGACTCTAGTACGACTTCCAGGCTTTGGAAGAGTTAAGAAGGCAATGAGTATATAGATGGAATTCAGTACAGTTTATTACTCTTAGACTGATGGTAAATCAAAGAGAGAGGGTTATCCAATTATTATTGGAAGAACATCTTATAAGATAAATGAGTTAATATATATCCGGATCCTGAGCTGGTTCAGGGGACTATTGAGATTATTAAAGGTTGAAGCTGGGATGCTCACTTCTCAGAGTAAATGGAAAAGTTTTACTGAATTGAAAAGTAGGAACGTGGAGTTCCAAGTAGGAGAATGTGTCTTTCTGAAAGTATCATCATGGAAAGGGGTGAGGAGTTAAGGGCAAGTTAAGCCCTAGATTATCTTGGCAGTTGAGTCCTGGATAGGACTGGTTAGGTTGACTTTGGATCAGGCTTATCTTTGGCACTGTCAGTTGAATGCAGTGTGTTATGTATTTTCATGCAGGGGACATGGGTTAAAGGAACTCATGAGTTGAGTCATAAGAATCTGAAGGTTAAGGTTAAGTATTCTGGTAAGGAATAGCCAGTTCAGATTGTAACAGAAGTAATAAGCATCTGAGAATCAGAGTGTACCTTGAGTTAAGGTAATGTTACAGAGATAGTGAGGTCGAGGGAGCGACCTGAGAAACTGGAAGCAATTGTGTGGAATGTTTATTCCAGGCTGTCTAGGTAAATTTCGATGACGAAATTTCTATAAGGAGGGGATTGTTGTAATGCCCCAAATTTTCTAATAAGGGTTAGGACCTTAATTAGGAGGTCGGGAGGGCCATAATTGATTTATGAGGTTATTTAGTGATCATATGCATGTTTACGTGAATTATATTATTATATGATGATTATATGCATGCATATGGGTGTATTTATATTTATAAGGGCATTTTGGTAATTTGGCCCGTTGAGGCGTAAGTGTGTATTTTTGTGCATGTGGGTGAGTTATGAATGGTACCACTTTATATGTGGATTTGTTCAAGCCTTTCGACATGAGACGATCATGGAATGCAAGTGTTCGGTCTGGTCATAACGGGATTAAGTTCGGGGCTCGGGGTGAGTCTCGAGGTGATTTTAATGGTTAGAGCATTACCGAGAATTAAAGGGTAATGGGATATAATTTATTGGTGTTTGAGAATATTGAGAATAGCGGGAATTGGATGGTGTTAATTATAATTAAAAAAATAGTTGCGAAAGGACGGTTTTTCCCTTGGTGGCTATTAAGGCTTTATTTTAGACTTGAGGGCATTTAGGTCTTTTCACCCTTAGAGATTTATATAAGCCATTAAGGCTATAGAAGTGTAACCAAAACAGAGTCTCCTTTCTCCTTCTCTCCTGATGGTTTTTCTCCTTCATTTCTCTTTAAATTTTCAAGCTCTTTTTGAGGAACCAAGCCAAGGAACCAAGTTGGGATAAGCTAGGGTTATGCTCCACCATTGAAGAGGGTGTGTTGCTGAGATTGAGGAGAGTTTTTCGCCATTAGAACTCTTGGTTTTGCTCTATTTTCTTAGTCAAGTTTCAACTGGTTTTTGAGTTGAAAAGTTGGGAATTGATTGGAGTTTTGGCTAGGGTTCTTGTGGTTGTGATGCTTGGGGCATGTGAGGATGGTTTTTGGGTTCATTTGGCACCAAAAATGGGATTTGGAAGCATTGGAATCGAGTTAGAATTGAAGGAGTCGAAGAAGAAGGTTTCAGGGGTGGTTCAGTCTGGGGGTAGCGCTACAGCGCCCATCAGAGGGCGCTATAGTACTACACAGGTTTGCTGATGGGCGGTTTGTGGTTCTAAGAAGAACCCTAAGGTCGATGAAACTTATAAGTGCTTGGCTAGTCTAAGACTAGTTACTTAGAGCCAGGGCCAAAGGCCTAGGTGACTGCTTGTCACATGGCTAGGGAACGGTGTTCCATGGTTATGACTCTATGGTCATGAGGAAGGTTATGTTGGTGACTAGTCATCATGCACCTATCCTATTTAAGCTAGTGAAAGGATCACTTATCAACTCGATGGGTTTATGCTGGTGACTATTTCACCAGATACCTATCTTGTTTAAGCTAGTGAAAGGATCACTTATTATAAAGGGAACGGAACCCATCTTAGTGACTGTACCACTGTCACTCTTCTATTTTGAGCTAAAAGCCCTGGATGATTATTATGATCATTGGTTGATGTGTTATGCTCAACTTTACGTGAACTCATTCGCCTGCTTGATTAGGGCTATATCTGCTAGGTGTGTGCCTTATGATTTAATGACATGTTATTACTGTTCATGAGCATATTAAGTTTTCTTGCTGGGCTTTGGCTCACGGGTTCTATGTGCTGCAGGTAAAGGCAAAAGAAAGCTGGACCATCCTTGAGTTGGAGAGCTTCGGTGGCGATGTGTACATATGCGGCTGCTCGACCACCACGACCGAGGGTTGAAAGAGGAACTTGGGTTAAACCCTGTTTTGCCGCTTAGATCGGCCTGTTGTAAATACTTTCTTGTAATAGACCTTTAAATTATATTTTCTGAATCCCAATGTATACAGTAAGTGTTCTAATGAAACGTTATATCTTAACCAAAATTTGTAATCCTAAACTGCTAATCATACTTAGTTACACGATTTTGGCCAAATGACTCGATTAGCGAGTTTAAAACTGTTTACAAGGTACACTGTAATGGTCCCTAGAGTTTGGGCCGTTACACCGCAGCTCTCCATCTCAGGATTGGTCCAACTTGCCTTTGCCTTTACCTGCACCACGTAGCACCCGTGAGCCAAGGCCCAGCAAGAAAACACAATAACAGTGCATAATTATTCAACAGGCAATCAGATAACTCAGTCCACATTAGCATGTACTCAATAGTCTAAGCATTCATGTCAATCAAGTATTCAGCATACCAAGTATATCATTTCATATTAGTAATCAATTCACATATGATAACTAGGGTTAACGCCCTTAGGCCGCACCCTCTATTTATCCCACTGACTCTGGCCCGCTTAAACCGAGCTTAGTGAATATTAAGCTGTCCTCAGCTACCAGCGGCCGAGCCGTGCCTTGTGCGCATGTATTATTTACGGCACCCTTAGGTCGTATACCACATGTCCCACGGCATAATACCATCTATGACATCATACAGATATAGGGAGCTCTTAGTCCCATCACAAACACATAACCGGGTGCAGTTTTCTTACCTTTAGATTCGCTAGCTTTGTTCAATTTGATCCTCAAGCATGATCTCGTCTGAGCCCTAGCGTACACCTAGTCACAGCCATAGATCAGAATCATCACCAAACCTCAAGTCCAAAACCTAGCCCCAGGACCAATCCCGAGCCCTCGGGAAGCCCTAATTCCACCAAACGGGGTGGTGGAATCAAATCCCAAACCCCTAGGCAAAAACCCTTAGAAATAACCCAAAAACCCCTTTCTGGAAATAGGGTAGCGCTACAGCACTCTAAGGAGAGCACTACAACACTACAAACAGAGCCCACAATGCCCCAGACCACATAGCCTAGCGCTACAACGCTAGTCACAGCACAGCAAACCCTGCATTTTCCTCCTTCGATTTTCCCCGAGCCAAACCTTACCAAAACTCTTCCAAACATCAACCAAACATAAAAACAAGCCTACCAACATCTTCAACTCACCTCACACATAACTCAATCATATGCACCCCAAATCAAGGAAATCACCATAGCTGAACCTAAAGCTCAAAAACTCAATAAAAAACAACAACTGAAACCACATAACTTGAACTAGAATTCCTTACCTTTGATGGGTGAGCTCCACTTAGGTTATCCTCCACACTAGCTTGGCCTTCACCTCCTAAAAGATTCAGCCTCAACTCCCTATAATTCCCCACCAAAACTCAGCTCAAAACCCACAACAATACCAAGAACAAGAAATTGAAAAACTACCTTGAACCTTACCTCAAATGATGAGTATCCCGTGTCAAATCCTCAAGCCAAAATAGGGATCCTAGCCTCAAGCTCTTGCCCAAACTCTTCCTGAGTTTTAGCTCCAAGAAACCTCAAGAAATGGAGAAGAGACCTCCAACTGAGCGAGAGAGAGATAGACCTCCAATTTCCCTTTTTTTTCCTTTTCTTTTCCTTCAGACTTCTAAGTACTTCTACATATTCCACTAAGGCATAAAGCCTGATAATACTTATCCCTAATAAGCCAAATGACCAATTTTCCCTCCCTTTACTCCTAAGCCTTTAATCAACCTAGGGGCATTTTGGTCATTACACCCAATTCCCGCTAATTCCTCGAGTGTCTCTAATATTTACCGCTTACTTCCCAACACTTAACTAATCACCAATTATGTTCCTCATTATCAAAATAGACTCCAATATATTCTCTAAATTCCCATAAATACCCCCAGGCTCGCCCCAAGCCGGGTATAAATCCCCGCCGTGAATTTTTCGCTAAACCGCTCACTAGGATCGCCTCGAATCACAGATTACAAATATATCCACATAATAATGTGGTCTCGACAATTTATCACAAATATATACAATTATTCCCTCAACGGGCCAAAATTATGATTATGCCCTTCTAACCTAATCAGGGCCTACATGCATACTAATACACATAGTCATGCATCACAGATATTCAAATAATCATAAAACATGTGTTTAATCATTAAATCACATATAATCCAGTTATGCCCTCCCGGCACACTAATTAAGGCCCCTAAGCCTTATTAGTAAATTTGGGTCGTTACAACTATCCCCTCCTAATGAGAATTTCGTCCTTGAAATTTACCTGAATAACGCGGGATATTGATCCTGCATCGATGTCTCAAGCTCCCAGGTCGCTTTCTCAACCCTACTATTCCTCCACAATACTTTAACAAGAGGAATCGTCTTATTCCGTAATACTTTGTCTTTCTGATCCAAGATCTGAACTGGTTGTTCTTCATAGGCTAGATCAGTCTGAAATTCCAAGTCTTCATACCTCAACATATGAGTCGCATCTGAGACGTACTTCTGGAGTATAGAAACATGGAATACATCATGGACTCCTGACAATGATGGTGGCAAGACTAACTTGTAAGCCACCCGACCGATCCTTTCCAGGAACTCAAAAGGTTCAATGAACCTAGGGCTTAGCTTGCCCTTCTTTCCAAACCTCCGAACCCCTCGCAATGGTGAAACTCGGAGAAACACGTGGTCCCCAACCTGGAACTCCACGTCCCTACGCTTGGGATCAGCGTAGCTTTTCTATCTACTCTGTGAGGCGAGCATCCTAGCTCGGATCTTCTCTATAGCTTCACTTGTCCTCTGAACCATATCTGGCCCCAAATACTTCCTCTCACCCATCTCATCCCAATGAATGGGTGATCTACACTTCCTCCCATATAACATCTCGTAGGGAGCCACTCCAATCGTTGATTGGTAATTATTGTTATACGAAAATTCAATCAACGGGAGATACTTACTCCATGATCCTTCAAGGTCGATCACACACGCTCTGAGCATATCCTCCAACACCTGAATCGTCCTCTCAGACTGTCCATCAGTCTGAGGATGAAAGGTTGTACTGAACTTCAACTGAGTCCCCATAGCCCTCTGCAAACCACCCCAAAACTTGGAGGTAAAGATAGGATCATGGTCTGACACTATAGACTTAGGAACCCCATGGAGACGTACGATCTCCCTCACGTACAACTCAGCATACTGATCCACAGTATATGTCGACCTCACTGGAAGAAAATGGGTTGACTTGGTGTATCTGTCTACTATCACCCACACCGAGTCATGAAGCCCTACCGTTCTAGGTAAACCTCCCACGAAATCCATCGTAATGTCCTCCCATTTCCACTCGGGAATACTTAAAGGCTGAAGTAACCCTGCTGGTTGCTGATGCTCCACTTTCACCTGCTGACAGGTTAAGCATCTGGCTACGTACTCCACCACATCCTTCTTCATCCCGGGCCACCAATATAACGTTCGTAGATCCTGATCCATCTTCGTGGTATCCGGATGAAGTGAGTACGGCGTCGTATGAGACTCATCCAGTATCTCTCGTCTGATTCCCTCATCACTCGGAACACAAATCTGCCCCTGATACCAAAGCATACCAACCTCAGAGTTAGAATAGTCCTTAGCTACTCCCGCTAAGACATTCTCGCTAACCTCCTGTAATTGAGCGTCTACCAATTTCCCTTCTCTAATCCGCTCTAACAGGGTCGACTGCAGGGTAATATTGGCCAATCGGCCTCCCACCAATTCTATCCCCGCTCTGACCATCTCATCAGCTAATTCTCTTAAGATCTGGGTGGAACTGTATAACTGACCTGGGCCTCTCCGGCTCAATGCATCCTCCACTACGTTAGCTTTCCCCAGATGGTAAAGAATATCACAATCATAATCTTTCACCAATTCTAGCCAACGCCTCTGTCTCATGTTCAGGTCCTTCTGTGTAAAGAAATACTTCAGACTCTTATGGTCAGTATATACCTCGTAATTCTCCCCATACAAATAATGTCGCCAAATCTTCAGTGCGAATACCACCGCTGCTATCTCCAATCATGGGTAGGATACCGTTGCTCATACTCCTTCAGCTGTCGTGGTGCATAAGCTATGACCTTCTCATTTTGCATCAACACACAGCCTAAACCCAACCTCGATGCATCGTAGTAAACAACAAACTTCCCTTCCCCCGAAGGAAGACTCAACATAGGCGCCGTAAAAAGTCGCCGCTTCAGCTCCTGGAAATTGTCCTCACACTTGTCTAACCAGATAAACTTCAAATTCTTCTGTGTTAATTCTGTCATCGGTGCTGCTATCCTCGAGAAGCCTTCCACAAACCATTCGTAATAACCCGCTAGACCAAGAAAGCTCCGCACCTCCGAGGCGTTCCTTGGCCTCAGCCAATCCCTAACTGCCTCTACCTTAGATGGATCCACCTTAATCCCATCTGCACCCACGATATGTCCAAGGAATGTCACTTCTGGTAACCAAAACTCACATTTCTTAAAATTGGCGTACAACTGGTGCTCCCTCAATCTCTGAAGAACTTGTCGAAGATGAATCTCGTGCTCTGTCTCTGAACTTGAGTACACTAAAATGTCGTCGATGAAGACAATAACGAACTAATCCAGAAAGTCCTTGAACACCTTGTTCATTAGATCCATAAAGGCTACTGGGGCATTGGTCAAATCAAATGACATGACCAGAAACTCATAGTGCCCGTACCTCGTTCGGAAGACCGTCTTCAGTATGTCCTCGTCCTTGATCCTCAGCTGGTGATAACCAGAACAAAGATCAATCTTTGAGAACACTGTATTTTCCTGTAGCTGATCGAACAAGTCATCAATCCTTGGTAGGGGGTACCTATTCTTGATAGTCAAATTGTTCAATTCCCTGTAGTCTATACACATTCTCAAAGTCCCATCCTACTTCTTCACAAATAGAACTGAAGCACCCCATGGCGAGTAACTAGGCCTGATAAACCCTAAATCCAGAAGCTCCTGCAACTGTATCTTCAATTTTTTCAATTCTGCTGGTGCCATCCTATATGGTGCCCTCGACACTGGCTCTGTCCCTGGCGCCAACTCAATGACAAACTGAATCTCTCTACGCGGCGGCAACCCCGACAAGTCCTCAAGGAGAACTAGAAATTGAAAAACTACCTTGAATCTTACCTCAAATGATGAGTATCCCCTGCCAAATCCTCAAGCCAAAATAGGGATCCTAGCCTCAAGCTCTTGCCCAAACTATTCCTGAGTTTTAGCTCCAAGAAACCTCAAGAAATGGAGAAGAGACCTCCAACCGAGTGAGAGAGAGATAGACCTCTAATTTCCCTTTTTTTTCCTTTTCTTTTCCTTCAGACTTCTAAGTCCTTCTACATATTCCACTAGGGCATAAAGCCTGATAATACTTATCCCTTATAAGCAAAATGACCAATTTTCCCTCCCTTTACTCCTAAGCCTTTAATCAACCTAGGGGCATTTTGGTCATTACACCCAATTCCCGCTAATTCCTCGAGTGTCTCTAATATTTACCGCTTACTTCCCGACACCTAACTAATCACCAATTATGTTCCTCATTATCAAAATAGACTCCAATATATTCTCTAAATTCTCATAAATACCCCCAGGCTCGCTCCGAGCCGGGTATAAATCCCCGCCGTGACTTTTTCGATAAACCACTCACTAGGATCGCCTCAAATCACAGATTACAAATATATCCACATAATAATGTGGTCTCAACAATTTATCACAAATATATACAATTATGCCCTCAACGGGCCAAAATTATGATTATACCCTTCTAACCTAATCAGGGCCTACATGCATACTAATACACATAGTCATGCATCACAGATATTCAAATAATCATATGAAATGCGTTTAATCATTAATTCACATATAATCTAGTTATGCCCTCTTGGCACACTAATCAAGGCCCTTAAGCCTTATTAGTAAATTTGGGTCGTTACAGAGATGGCCTACGATGTAATGCCCCGAATTCTCCGATGTGTTTGACGGCGTGAATAGTAGGCCGGGAGGGCCATACTTGCTTGATTATGTTATTAATTGATAAATGCATGTATATGTTGATTATATTATGATATGATGTGAAATTCATGCATGTGAGTCCATATTTCTTATTACAGGGGTGTGATGGTAATTTGGCCCATTGAGGGTAAAATGTTTATTTGGATGCATGTTGGTGATGGATTGTTAAGGCCACGTTATAATGTGGATTTGTTCGAGCTATTCGGCATGAGACGCTCTTTAAGTATTAAAGTAGCAGTTTAGTCATAACGGGATTAAGTTCGAGGCTCGGGGTGAGTCTCGGGATGTTTTAATGATTAGAACGTTGTCGGGAGTAGAAAGGGTAACGGGTTATGAAATATTTTTGTTTGGGAATTTTGAGAATAGCGGGAATTGGAGAGCGTTAATTATGATTAACGAAATAGGTGAGAGATGACGATTTTACCCTGGGGGGACATTAGAAGCTTTTGATGACCTAGGGGTATTAAGGTCATTTTTCTTGGGTTATATATGTTTCAAGTGGCTGTAGAAAGTTGTAGAACAAAAACAAAGCATCTTCTTCACCTTCCCGTACACCCATTTCTCTCTATCTTTCTTTGAGGTTTTTGGTCCCAAGTTGAGGTAGCAAGTTAGGGAATCAAAGCTTGAAGGTTGTGGACTTAGTTCATCATCTTAAGAGGATTCAAAACCAGTTGGAGGTAAGGAATTGTCTTTGAATTTCAGGTGTACTCTGTTTTTCTTATAGTTTTCAGCTCTAGAATTTGATGTGGAAAGTTGGAATCAAGGGGAGTTTTTGGTGTGTGTGTGATTGGGTTTTGGTGAGGAGGTGATATAGGTGAGGTTTAGGGGTTGAATTAGATGTTTTGGTGAGGTTTGGGATGTGTTTGGAAGGTTGGTTTCAAGAGGAATCGCAGGAATGGAGTTTCAGTGCAGCTGCTGGTCTGAAGCTGGCGCCCCAGCGCCAGCCCTAGCGCCCCAGCGCTACTCAGGGCAGAGAGCAGCCCTCTCTGTTTCTGGGACAGCGCCCCAGCGCTGGTGGGTGGCGCCTAGGCGCTAGGCCAGTTTCAGGAAGTGTTGATTTTAGGGTTCGGGATGGTTTTTAAGGCTCGGGGGTTGGTTCCTTTGCTCCTTTTGAGTAGTTTGAGAGTCCCGAGAGTGGGGGATTGGTCCCGGGAGTGTGGTTTAGTTTGTAAACCATTCATTGACTTATTTTATTAATGGTTTCTAATTGGTTATGATTAGGTAACCGCTAAGGAGTTTAAAGGGTGATCGTTCTCAGGGTCGTTCTTTAATTCGTTCTAGCTCGAACCGGAGGTAAGAAAACTGCACCCCGAGTGTGACATGCATGGATATTCGTGAGGCATGTTGGTTGTGTAATATGGACATGGATTGAATGTATAATTTCTGGCAAAGGTTCTAGTATCAACTGTGAAGCTGTGACTGACTAGTCAGGTTCGGCAGTGGTACTGGGCACTGGTCACGTTGCACTGACTCGTTGGTCAGAATTGGCAAAGGTGTTGGTATCAGTTGTGAAGCTGTGACTGATTAGTCAAGTTCGGCAGTGATACTGGACACTGGTCACTCAGAATTGGCAAAGGTGTTGGTATCAGCTGTGAGGCTGTGACTTACTAGACAAGTTCGGCAGCGATACTGGACACTGGTCACACAGCACTGATTTATTAGTCAGAACGGCCATAGCGTGGTTCACGCAAGCCAACAGAGATTAGACCTAATCGACCATTAGCATTGAATGGCTCAAAGAGCATTAATGCCTAACTGACCTCGAGGGTCGATGAATGAAATAAGCACTTGGAGGCTAGTGGCTTACCTAGCAGCCACTCTCCCTCTTGAATCATGTGATGATCACTCATTTGTTTGAAAGCTTTATGCTCAGTGTGATTATAATGATAATCATTTGATAATGTTTATAAGTGTTATGTTTTCTTGCTGGGCCTTGGCTCATGGGTGCTATGTGGTGCAGGTAAAGGGAAAGAAAGGCTCACCTAGCCTTGAGTGGAGAGCTGATGTGGTGGTGTGTACATATGCAGCCGCTTGACCACCACGGTCAAGGTGTTCTCAGAGGAACTAGGGGGTTTACCCTATTTTTTCCGCTTAGGTCGGCGGGATTGTAACTTTACAACAGTAGTGACCATTTTGTACTGAGAACAGCTTGTAAACGTTTTGTTTAGCTCTGCAGAGCAGTTTGTAATAAAATCTCCATATGCAGAGCACGTTTTCGACCAAAGGGCTCAGGTAATGAGTCAAATTTCCGGTCCGCTGTTCACCGTAACTGTTCTGGGGTAGCCAGGGCGTTACATACGATGTGCAGTTTGTGGGACCTCCTGGACTGGCGAGGGGTGCCTTATTGGTGATGGTGGGTGCCTTATGGGTGACAGTGGCTGTCTTCCATTGTCGGCCCTGGATAGTCCAGAGTTTTCCTGGTCAGGCTCCGGGTTGTTTCGCGTAGCATCAGGATTAAGGTTCCGAGCCGCCGAGGGGGCTCGGTTATTACCCGTTCCTGCTGGTACTTCTGTAGTTGGGTTGGCAGTAGCCTCAGCCCGGTTACTCCTCCGGGGACTTGGCTGTGTTGGCTGAGACGCAGGTGGTGGCACTTGCTCCGCCCTCCTGGCAGTCGTGCTCCCACGAGCATGATCAGACATCACATGAATTCTCAGACACATAATATAAACGTGTATGATCAGACATCACATGTCCGATTATACCAGACGACCCATGATCATTTTTACCTAATGATTAGACCATACCTTAATGTAAATTATAATATTCATCATTTGTGTAAGACAACTGGCAGGAAGGATTTGTATTCACGTGATGACCCCAACCCCTATCATGGGATGGTTCTTCTATAAATACCAAGACCTTGGATAGGGAAGGGGTTGGGTTCTTTCTCTGTAATGCAATACTCTGCAAAAATATAGAGAGATATATAGTAATAATATCGACTCATGGACTAGGGGGATTTTAGCCTTCGAACAACGTAAAAAAGAAACGAGTGTTCTTGATATTTCATTTCTAACATCCCTAAGTGTTATTTTCCTAGTTACGGTTTATCCTTAAGCACTAATTTATTCCAGCTAATTCCGTAATAAACTGTTGGCGAAAAATCGCGTCAACAGTTTGGTGCTTTCATTGAGAGCTGCAAATTAGTGCTATCGAAAAAGATTCAGAACAAAGTTCATCATGGTGGTCGCTCGTTCAAGGGACGGTAACAAAACAGATCAGCATGGTGGGCAGGAGGCTCACCATACCACTGTTTCCGATGAACAAAACCCAGAGATTTAGCAGCGGTTGAGAAAGCAACCGATGGGCCACGACGACACTGGAAGTTTAGCACCTTTATCACCGAATCCGAACCTGGATTACTTGACTACAGTGGATTTGGAGAACATGCAGTTGAGGAGCCATCTAGCCAAAGCAAACAAGAAAATTGAGGAGGTCTTGGCTCGGCTACCCCCTCATGCAACCGATGTTAACGTCGGAAAGAGGCAAGGCGGGACTCATAAGTCTCATCGGGATAGTCGACCCAGGCCAAGTTGATCAGCTAGAACCTCAACTCCAAGTTCTACGCCCGTGTCACACAATCACCAAGAACCCCCATTTGGTTGCTTTCCCAGGGTTCATTAACGAGTCAGCCGGTCGGTCAAAACCTCAACTCTGAGTTCAGCGCCACCGTCAAATGCACCCAAGAGCGCCCATGGAAACTCACATAGAAGGTCAAAGATGAACTCGCAAAAACGGTATGTCCTGACTGACCTCCCTATGCCGCGATTAGATCGCCAAACACAGGGAATCGGAAATGGTGGAGCAGAGCGATCACGGGCTAGTTTGGTCCAACCTGATGGGACAAGAATCCCATCACCAATTAGATATCCTCTGTCGCCGATAAGGCATCCGTCTCCACCTCTTTCAGCTCAAAACGTTCCTACCTACGGAAACAGTAGGAGGAATCCTCCTCCAACTACCCCTACTCATGTCCGGAGAGCACGCAGGAATATCCCAGATCCTCATCCTCGACCGCAAGCTCTGAGCTTCACTAATGGAAGCTATTGGATGGAGGGCCATCGAAGTCATAGGACCAGCGCAAAATTGAGGAATCAGCTGAGTTCAACTCAGAATCCTCAAGTTGATCCGCAAACCAATCTTAGAGATCGCCTGAATTCTTAGAGGATAAATCCATCTCACGATGGAGTCAGTGGCACTCACCATGAAGGGAATGTCCAGCTCTGAAGTACGTGATAACGGTAATGTCCCACCAAACCAGGCTCGAGCTTGGAGGGACAATAACCCGCCGAACGTATACATCCAAACGGGAGCTGTTGAACAGCCCCAAGGAGCCAAGGACCAAACCCTCGAGAGGTTAGCCCAGATGGAGGAGCTGATGAAAAGACTCCTATCAGAGAAGGAAAAAGATGAATATGACTCAGGGGATGAGCTCGAGCTCTCTGCCCCTAACATCGCAGCAACACCATACTTGTCGGGTTTCAGGATGCCCCATTTATCGAAATTTGATGGAGATGGAGATTCGTCTAACCACTTGGGAATGTTCAATACTCTGATGATGGCCCACAATATCGGACCTGATTTGAGGTGCTTGGTATTCCCTACGAATCTGGTCGGACCGGCCAGGCAATGGTTCAAGCAATACAAAAGATATTCTATCAGCTCATGGAAGAGCTTCTCCGCTGACTTTAAGAAGGCGTTTCAGGCTTCTCAAGTAGCTTGTATCAAAGCAGACTCCCCTGAAAACATAAAGCAGCAGCCCGGGGAACCTCTGAAAGCTTATTTGAGTAGGTTCGCCAATATTGTTGCACGAGCTAGAGATGCGAATGAAAGTTCTAGGCTTATGGGGATGAGAACAGGAATTCTTGTTGGGAGCGACCTATGGAAAGAAATCCAGAGGAAGGGCGTCAACACTATGGATGAGTTCCCTAAACAGGGCTCAAAGGTGGATCAATTTGGAAGAGGCGCGAGCTTCAGTCGCAGGAACCAGCCAAGTCCCTGCCCTGCCCGTTGGAGCAGTAATGGACGTTGCAGCTACGGCTCAAACCATTACCCAGAATAACCAAGGGGGAGGGAGCAAGAGAAAGGGAAGTGGCGAGGGCGGCAATAATGGTTCAAAGAAAAATAACTCATGGAGAAGTTCAAACCAATCTATGCGACTTACACCGACCTCACGGATACCAGAGAGCGCATCTTCTTGGCAAATTTTGCCCGCCTTCCGTGGAAGAAGCCGGAGCCTCTAAAAAATCAAAGGGCGAAGAGAGACCCTTCAAAATTTTGTCGACTCCACAATGACATTGGTCACAACTCCGATGATTGCAGGCATTCGAAGGATGAGATTGAGACGCTCATTAGGGTCAGGCCTCTGGCTCAGTATGCCCGGAATCGAATCACTTCTAATCTGCTCGTTGGGCAAAACATTCAATTAGCTTCAAAAGCCCCCACAAATCAGACTGGAGCTTGGGTGAGTCAGGATACCCCTCCTCCGATAATAGGGGGAGAGATAACAACCATCGCCGCAGGCCCTCATCTGGCAGGAACGAGCAAAAATGCCCAGAAGAGGTATGGCAATGAGCTGAGGTCTCACAATGGAGTTGAGTTCGTCCTGGAACAGCGTTTATCCAAGCAACAATGATTGGAGAAGAAACCAATCAGTTTTACTGAAGAAGATGCCAGTCATGTCCAGTTCCCGTATAACGACCCTCTAGTCATAACCGTCTAGCTCGCCAATCGGAGAGTTAGATGGACACTAGTGGATAACGGGAGTTCTGTAAACCTGATATTCAGGTCCACACTGGAGAAAATGGGATTGTCTGTGACCGAGCTGAAGGAAACCTCCATGATGTTGTATTTTCCAGCGAGGGATCAGCAGCTATCGGAACGATCGAATTAGTAATAACCTTGGGTGAGGAACCACGAACTTTTTCCAAGCTGCTCGAGTTTGTGGTCATCGATTTTCCAACCGCGTACAATGCAATCTTGGGAATACCCACACTGATGGAATTCGAAGCCATAACATCTATCCGCCACCTCATGATCAAATTCCCCTTATCTACGGGAATATGTACTGTTCGAGGCAATCAACTTGCTGCCAAGGAATGTTATAGCATTTCCATGAAGGGAAAATCATAACCCGGGCAGCAGACGATGGCCGTGCAGGATGGGAGCGAGGAATCCCAGGAAGTGAGAACTGATCCTGGGATGGAAGAACCTCAGTAAGTCAGTGGCAAGGGTGCCACCCCGAGCGATGATATTGATCCATGAATAGGCGAAGATAGAACCGAGCTCCAAGCTATTGAAGAACTAAAAGAAGTAAACATCGACCCCAAAGATGCTTCGAGGGTAGTTAAGCTCGAGAAAAATCTTGACACTGAAAGAAAGGTGGAGCTGGTAAAATTTTTACAAGAAAATCTCGATGTTTTTGCTTGGTCCCATGAAGACAAGGTAGGGATCAGCCCGAGTGTCATCATGCATACCCTTAACTTGGAAAAAAGCATGCCTGCGAAATCCCAGAAACAGAGGCATCTGGGTACGACCCGAGCTGAGGCCCTGGAAGAAGAAGTAGCTCGGATTTTAAAATGCAGTTTTATTCGCGAGGCTAAATACCCGATCTGGGTCGCCAATCCTGTCCTGGTCCCAAAACCAAATGGAAACTGGCGGACCTACATCAATTTCTCTGATTTGAACAAAGTCTGTCCCAAGGATTGTTTCCCCGTGCCAAGGATTGACCAATTGGTGGATGCCACCGTGGGGCACGAGCTCATGTCCTTCATGGATGCATACTCTGGATATAACCAGATCGCTATGAACCCCGCGAACCAGAAGCATACTAGCTTTATGACTCCGACCAACGTGTGTTGTTATAAGGTCATGCCCTTCGGACTAAAGAACGCTGGGGCAACCTACCAGAGATTGGTCAACAGAATGTTCGCTGATTAAATCAGGAAAAACATGGAAGTGTATGTTGATGATATGTTGGTCAAGTCAAAAACTATCGATGACCATGTCTCCGATCTGAGGGAATGTTTTGGGATCCTAAGGAGGTATAGTATGAGGTTAAACCCCCATAAGTGTACTTTCGGAGTGGCGTCAGGAAAATTTCTGGGGTTCATAGTCAACACCAGGGGGATAGAGGCGAACCCCAAAAAAATCAAATCGCTGCTAGAAATGCCTTCGCCCAGGTCGCATGAAGATGTCTAGAGTCTGACAAGAAGAGTGGCCGCCCTTAATCGGTTTATTTCTAAGTCCACTGACAAGTGTTTTCCATTCTATAACTTGCTTCGGGGAAACAAAAAGTTTGAATGGACTGAGGAGTGCGAGCAGGCTTTCCTCGATCTAAAGATACATTTAGCCGAGCCACCAGCACTGTCTAAACCAACGGCAGGAGAGCCTTTTTTTCTTTATTTAGCTGTGACGGAAAATGCAGCCAGCGTAGTACTGGTCCAGGAAGAGGACCGAGTTCAAAAGCCAGTATATTATATCGAGCTCAGCCAGTTCAAAAGACTTCTCGGAGCTGAATCTCGGTATCCCCTAATGGAAAAGATGGAATTCTGCCTCATTACGGCCTCTAGGAAGCTTAGGTCGTATTTCCAATCCCATTCAATCCACGTCATGATCGATCAGCCATTAAGGCAGGTGCTGCAGAAACCTGAGGCATCGAGATGTCTGTTGAAATGGGTGGTCGAGCTCAGCCAGTTCGAAATACTATACGTACCCGAAGCTACGATCAAAAGCCAAGCCCTAGCTGATTTCATGGCTGAATGCACTGGATTCCAAGAGGAACCCTTGAGAGAACCAGTGCAAGAATAATGGAGAATCTTCATGGACGGGTCATCTAACGAGAACGGGTCCGGAGCTGGGATCATTTTAATATCTCCAGAAGGGCATCGTTTCCATTCTACGCTACGGCTCAGGTTCGAGGCATCCAACAACAAAGCCAAATACGAAGCTTTATTGGTCAGGCATAGAGTGGCGAAGGAGTTGAAGGCCAGGGCCGTCCAATGCTACAGGGATTCCTAACTCGTGGTAAACCAAGTGTCTGGAGAATATCAGGCGCGGGGGACCAAGATGGCAACTTACCTAGCCAAAGTAAAGAAGGAGTTGTCCGAGTTTGAATACGGCCTGGTCGAGCAGATTCCACGCGAACAGAACGCCAATGCCGACGCTTTGGCTAGACTCGCTACCTCCAAGGAAGCAGAGACTCTGAGCATAGTACCAGTGGAATTCTTGGAAAATCCAAGCGTGGCAGAATGCACGAGGGAGGTCGAAATGATCGATACCAGGTCAACCTGGATGACTCCCATAATAGAGTATCTTACGACAGGGAAGTTACCTGATGAGCAAAAAGACGCGAGGAGGATACTCTATCAAGCTCTAAGGTATACAATCATAGACGAGACGTTGTACCGACGTGGTCATTCCTTGCCTCTTTTGTGGTGTGTTCTGCCAGAGGAAGCCAAGGCTATTTTGCAGGAGATGCATGAAGGCTTTTGTGGGGATCACGCTGGGGGGCAAAGCCTGGCCTTAAAAATATTAAGGCAGGGATACTTTTGGCCTACTTTATCAAAGGATTCCATCTCCTATGTCCAAAAATGTGACAAGTGCCAGCGTTTTGCAACAGTCGCCCGAGCTCCACCAGTCAAGTTAAAAATTATATCATCCCCATGGCCATTCGTAGTGGGGAATCAATTTAATTGGAGCCCTACCCACGGGAAAAGGAGGAGTTCGCTATGCAGTGGTGGCCATCGATTATTTCACGAAGTGGGCGGAAGCGGAGCCCCTGGCAACAATCACCTCCAAGAGAGTCCTTGACTTTGTAGTCAAGAATATTGTTTGCCGGTTCAGACTGCCAAGAAAGATTATATCAGATAATGGAACCCAGTTCGATAGCGATCTCTTCACCAAATTTTTTGAGAGGCATGGCGTAATTAAGAGTTTATCTTCCGTGGCCTACCCGCAGGCCAACGGGCAGATCAAGGTCGTGAATAAGACACTAAAAGCGAGCCTTCAGAAAAGGTTGGACAAGGACAAGGGAGTCTATCCCGAGCAGCTACCGCAGGTGCTGTGGGCGTACCGGACCTCCCATCAAACTTCTACGGGGCATACCCCTTTCTCCTTGACTTTCGGAAGTGAGGTCGTCCTTCCCGTCGAAATAAAGATATCCACGCACAGACTCCAGACCTTCAGCCCGGAGCAGAATAACGAGTTGCCCAGTGCGTCCCTCGACCTAATTGATGAAAAACAAGAGGATTCGGAGCTGCAGCTCGCGCATTACCAACGAAAAATCACTCGTTATTTTAATTCAAAGGTCAGGAGGCGTGTCTTTGGTTTAGGCGACCTGGTGCTCCGAAGGATATTTTTGGCAGGCAAGGACCCCAAAGATGGTGCTTTGGGTCCGAGCTGGGAAGGACCCTATCAAATAGTGGAAGTCATACAGGAAGGAACCTTCAAATTGGCTCGACTTAATGGAGAAACAGTTCCACAGACCTGGAATGCTATGCACCTAAAAAAGTATTATCAATTATCGTACCACCTGTCTATGCAAGGCTTAGTTATAAAAGCCATTTAATTTAAGAAATAAAACAATCATTGTGTATTTCTTGTGTTTTTATATGGTTCCATCTACGTGTTAGTTCGGATGATAGCGTTGGTCCAAAGCAATCAAGAAAGTTCACTTTCTGATTGCTTGGGGGCATATACCCCAAGAAGGGGATTAAAACTTGGGAGTTGGTAAAATTGATTAACCAAGTGTTTTTTCTAAAAAAACACGAGGTGTCAAAAAACTAACACGAACTAAGTTTTAATTAAAAATCTTGGATACAACCAGGTCCAAAACTTGGAAGTTAGTAAAAATTGATTAACCAATGTTTTTTCTAAAAAACGCGAGGTGTCAAAAAAACTAACACGAACTAAGTTTTAATTAAAAGTCCTGGATACAACTAGGTCCAAAACTTGGAAGTTAGCAAAAATTGATAAAACTTGGGAGTTGGTAAAATTGATTAACCAAGTGTTTTTTTCTAAAAAACACGGGGTGTCAAAAAACTAACACGAACTAAGTTTTAATTAAAAATCCTAGATACAACCAGGTCCAAAACTTGGAAGTTAGTAAAAATTGATTAACCAGTGTTTTTTCTAAAAAACGCGAGGTGTCAAAAAACTAACACGAACTAAATTTTAATTAAAAATCCTGGATACAACAGGTCCAAAACATGGAAGTTAGTAAAAATTGATTAACTAGTTTTTCTAAAAAACGCGAGGTGTCAATAAAACTAATACGAACTAAGTTTTAATTCAAAATCTCGGATACAACTGGGTCCAAGGCCTGATAACTAACAGGTAGGATATAAATCAACACCAATTTTGGTTACAACCAAAATTAAAATATCTACCTCGACCTAAGAATCATTTCCTAAAGATTTTGAATGTACAAGTCATGAAGTATAAGAAAAAATTAGGGAATAGATAAAAAATAGATATTGGAATTATAAATAAACTGTCTCTAGGAAAATAACCTCGTACTAAGCCAAAAACAGCAAATGTTTACAACAAAAAAAAAGTGTAAAAATAAACAAAGGAAAAAGAAAATTTAGCCCCTCCAGGGCGGTCTGAGGACGTCACCTCCTCGGTCTCCTGCCCGCCAGCAATGGAGGTTTCCCCCATCTCGGACTGCTCTTGCTGTGCCCGGGCCTTGAACTTCTCAAGGTAGAGATCCCACACGTTAGAGGGAAAAAAGGAGAAGTTGCCTTCTTGGTTGAAAGCCCAGCAATGATAAAGCATGCTCTCCATGGAAGATATTGAGGCCGCCTTTTCCTCCTTAGTAGCAGCCTCTGCCTCCAACTGCTTGGCCTTGACCTCCACGAGCTCGGCCTACACAGCAGCCAGGGAAACCTTCGCAGCCTACTCGCCCTCCTGGGCTGCTGTTAAGGCAGCCTTTGCATCCTGCTCGCCTTCTTGGGCCACCGTCAGGGCGGATTTGGCACTTAATTCGCCTTGCTGAGCAGCTGCGAGGGCAGCTTGGGTAGCAGACAGGGCGGCCTGAGCGGACCGGAGCTCGGCCTTAAGTTCTTCATTTTTAGCCCTTGCCCGAGCTATGCTGCGATGTTGAGCCAAGACTGCTTGCAAAAAGTAAGAAAGCAGTTAGGCACATACTAGGATAAAATTAAAAGAATATGCTAAATCAAGAAAAGTCAGCTTATTGTGAGGTTCATCCCCAGTGCGGATTCCATGACATTCTCCGGGCTCTTCTCCTCGATCGCCCTCAGGTCCGTCGGTTTGGCCTTATAGAAGTGCTCCACCATTTGGTTTGCCGTCTCGTATATAGTCCCCCGAAAGGTGTCTAGAATTTTCTCCAGGTCCTGAGCATTGACCGGGATGCATACAGTGGTGGCAGGGATGATCAGAGCTGGGGGATCAACCAGTGTTGTCAGGTCCCGAGCAGGACCGGAAGGAAACCGGGGAGGAGGTGTAGGCGGACCCCTTTTGTATTGAGCAGTAGCAGCTGGAGCCGTCGAGCTCTGGTTTTTCCCCTTAGCCGGGGATTGGGAGGTCGTTCCTGCCGCGGGTGGCACTTTCTTGGATAAGAACTGGGGTTTCTTTACAGTCGGCCCCGAGCTGGATTTCCCCTCCTGGAACATCGTGCGGATGTCGGGAATCCCTTATTGTGCCATCTCCTCACCTGAAAAAGAATGGGAAGTACGTAAGTATGCGTATAAATTCCTCAGTGTACAAAAGAATGTATATGCAATATAATAAGAAGTCCTACCCTTCGAGCTAGAGGAGGAGTCTATTGCCATGACCTCCGGCCTTGGAACTGCTATAGGAGAAGGGGAACCTAAATCTATAACTTCTTGGATTAGAGGAGGTTCGAGCTCGGGTTCTACCTCAGGGCTAGATTCCTCCACATACTGCCTAAGTCCAGGGGCAAGGACACCTTGGAGAAGGGAAGGCCACGACCTAAGGTTGGTCTTATACTCTTCGAAAAGGGCCAACCTAAAGGAGAGGTTGTTGTCTACAACTATAGTTCCCCTAGGATGGCCCATGTCGTGGCGAACCACTAAGTGATCCACGCACTGAAGCAGGGTTATATTACGGTCAAGGTCATTAGGGTGGCGGTGAACGAGATGGTTTGGGTTAAACCTAACTAGCTTGTAATGCCCCGAAATCCCTAATGCGGTTTAATGGCTGGATTAGTAGGCCGGGAGGGCCATAACTGTTTAATTATGTCATTGAATGAATATATGCATATTTATGTGAATTATATTATAATATGATGTTATATGCATGCATGTGGGTCCACATTTGATTATTAGGGTGTTTTGGTAATTTGGCCTGTTGAGGGCATATTTGTGTATTTGGGTTCATATTGTGATTTGTGAATGAGATCCCATTATTATGGAGATATATTCGAGCTATTCGGCATGAGACGGTCTTATATTATGAATTAGCGGTTTTGTCATAACGGGGGTCTTTTATTGGGATATTGAGTTATGAGAATGTTATTTGATGATAAATTGGGAGTTATTGAGATTAGGAGGAAATTCTGGGAGTTTTGACTATAATGTCCCCGGGGGTTTTTTTGGGACCCCGAGCACTAGGTTTTATTTGAGGTTACTTAAGCTTGAAGTAGCATGTCAGATAGAACATACGTTAGAAAACCTCTCGTTCTTTCCTGTTAGTTCATTTTACCGTTCGAAGTGTTTTCGAAGAAATCTCGAGTTCTAGGACTCGGAATCAAGCGAGGATCAAGGCATAGCGATCCTAGGAAAGATTATAAGCTTCTTGACCGAAGGATTTGACGAGAAATAACCCAATCAAAGGTAATTTAAGTTTTAAGTTTTGAGTTTTTAGAGTTTCTAAGCTTAGAATTGGATTTTGTGAATCGTTGAGTTTTTGGTTCATTCGAGCCTTGGGATTTGATGGTTTTGAATCATTGGGAAGCTTGGGAACTTTGATTTGATGATTTGGAAGTGTTTAGATATGTTTTTGGAGGGTTTGGAATGATGAAAAACATGTTTGGGGATGGCTCTGGGTTGGGGGTCGCGGCCCTAGCTCGATGAAGCAGGTGGAGCAATTTTTCCTTTGCTGGGCGCTACGGCCCTTGCTCCTGGAGTGGCTGGGGGCCGCGGCCCAAGGTGTTAGGGCCGCAGCCCTTGGACAGGTTTGAGCCCGTTTGAGTGTTTTGGCCCCAAGAACTTGGTTTTAGGCCTCGGGATTGTTCCTACTACCCGGATTAGTGGGGATTGATGTCTCGGAGGCTAGATCTTGGTTTGGGAACCTTTGTTAATAATTTTATTGATGGTATCCTATATTTGGTTATGACTAGGTGATCGCTAAAGGACTAAAAGTCAGATCGTTCTCAAGGGTCGTTCTTTTATTCATTCTCGCTCGAATCAGAGGTAAGAAAAATGCACCCCATTTGTGACATGCATGGTTATTCTTGAGGCATGTTGATTGTTTAAACTTGGACATGAATTGATTATTGAATACCTAGCAAATCTTGCTCATTTGTGCATGGTACTGACTAATTAGTCAGATTTGGCAAAGGTGCAGTATCAACTGTGAAGCTGGGACTTATTAGTCAAGTTCGGTAGTGGTACTGGGCACTAGTCACACAGTGCTGACTTATAAGTCAGGACGGCCTTAGCATATTCAAGGCAAGCCAATAAAGATTAGATCTAATCGACATCTGCATTAAATGACTCAGAAGAGCGTTAATGCCGAATCGACCTCAAGTTCGATGAAAACTAAAAGCGCTTGTGTGACTTACCCATCAGTCACTCATCTGTTAAGTTAGAGAATTACCCATGAGTCTCTCATCTGTTTAAGCTAGTGACTTACCCAGTAGTCACTCAACTGTTTAAGCTAGTGACTTGCTCGTCAATCACTCATTATGGTTTACCAGAACCTCAAGTGATATTCACTCATCTGTTTAAGAGCTATAAGCTTTCTGTGATTATAATAGAAATCAGTTGTTAATATCTATATGCATTATTGTGTTTTCTTGATGGGCCTTGGCTCATGAGTGCTATGTGGTGCAGGTAAAAGGAAAGAAAAGCTCACCTAGCCTTGAGTGGAGAGCTTAGGTGGTGATGTGTACATATGCGGCCGCTTGACCACCACGGCCAAGGAGTTCTCAGAGGAACTAGGGGGTTTACCCTATTTTTGCCGCTTAGGTCGGCGGGTTTGTAAATTTGAAACAGTAATGACCAGTTTGAGTAGTAAATAACTTGTAAATGTTTTTTATGGGCCCATGAACAGTTTATGTATTTAATAAAATATATCCTTTCCTTTTTATTGGTTTTCCACCTTAGCCTGTTAATAACACTTAGATGCACGTTTTTAACCAAAGGACTCGGGTAGCGAGTCAAATTTCCGGTTCACCGTTCGCCGTAACTATTCTGGGATAACCAGGGCGTTACATAGCCTAAGGTCAACGACAACCCTATCTAAGTCCCTAAAAGGGTACGGGTTACATTGGCTGGAGGGGCCAGCTACTGCCCCCGATGAAGCTCGTCCCACGTCTGGGTCCCGAGCGGCCTCAGGAGCTCGCCTCTTTCGCACGAGCGGCACCTCGGCCTCTTCTTGCTCTTCATCATCATCTGCCTTAGCAACCCCTTTGGGGATGGACGCTAGCTCTCGGGCAACCGGGTGGTTAGCCCGAGTCCTCCTCAAGGCCAGGGTCTGGCCTTCAGCAATCAACTTACACGCCAACATTGTGTCATCAGACACGAGCTGGCGATAATCCTTCTCTCTAGATAGAAGCCCCGCCAAAGTGTCGTATTGACCACCAAGGGTCACTAATTTGTCCGTCCTCGCAAAAATGGCTATACGAAGATGCTCCAGTCAATATACACGCGAGAATGCTAATTATGAAAAGAATAATTTCACGAGCTAGAGAGAGAAAGGATACTTACGAGGATGGTTGAAACATCAGTGTTCGCAGTTGCGAAACCTATTCGACATAAAGAACTGGTCTTTAAAGTCGTTGGGGTGGCTAGGCAGCTCAATGACTACGGGTGAGTTCAGGAATCGGGTCAGATAGTAGAACCTGTCACCTCATCCCCGTTGATCTGGGCTGGCCTTGAGGCAGAAGAAGTAGAGGATGTCTGCCAGGGTGGGGACCTCCCACTCATGCTTCAAGAAAAGGTACTTCAGCCCCGCCAATAGCCGATACAAGTTCGGGGGGAGTTGGAACGGTGCCAACTGCACGTAGTTGAGGAAGTCGACAAAATACTGATCGAGGGGAAGGAAGGCCCCTGCCTTTAGATGCTCATCACTCCAGGCCGGAAAGTCATCCTGGAGTGGGGCGCAGCTCCGTTCCCCTTCAAACAGAGGCCGGGTGATTAAGACGCCAGTCCCGACCTCGATGTTGTGGGACAGCATAATCTTGTTGACCCTCCCTTTGGTCGTGATCTTGGAGGCTATCCTCCCCACCTCGAAGAAGGTATCAGGTCCGACTACGACCTCCTCCTCCACCACGGGGCCGAATTGAGGGATAGGGGATTCCGGCACGACCTCCTTTCCCTTGCTAGCTTGCTGGAATGATGAGCCAGCTACGTCCTTCTTGGATGCGCCTTTCTTGGGTGCCATTAGCTTGCCTATCGAACAAGAACGATGGAACTCTTAGTGGGCGACCTAGAATTTTCATATAGGCAAGAAATAACAAAGAAAGGCTGAGGATTCTAACACACGAGCTGATGCAATCTCAGCCCACGAGGTGGTGCCACGCGCTACCTATGCTACGAGCCTAGGTTTCCCAACAAACTCCTGATATTTGGGGATCCGTATGTCACAGTCAGACCACTACTTTCCTTGGGGGGCGGTTTGGGCCAATACCACCCTAGAAGCGTAGCCCTTAAGCAAACTAACGTCGAACCCTAAAAAATCATTTCATCTTCTACAAGCCGAATGGGTATTTCCTAAAATTACCTATAAATTACCCAGAAATTACCTAGTTTATGAACATCACAATCCTAAACACATTTTAGGGCCTACTCAATAAACCTAAATCAAAACCTATGTACCAGAAACGTTTAGAAGCAACCTAATGTTAACGACGATGAAGTGCAGATTGGCATGATAAAAAAAAACACGCAAAAACCAGTAAAACAGAAAACTTACAGTGTATTCTTTGACAAAAGGAATGAGCAACGTAGAATGAGAGTTCCTGGAAAGATCCTTGGTGACTGGATTTCCAAAGGTTTTGGTGATAGGTTTCTAGGATTTTATGAGAAAAGGAAGAAGGGTTTTTGAAGTTTAGAAAAGAGAAAATGAGGAAAAATTTCGAATGAAAGGTGATGAACACAGAAAATTGCCAGCCCTATTTATACGTAAAAGGCATAAAGAAGCGTGGACTGTCCGATCAAGCTATTGCGAGATACGGGGATCATGTTTCGAAAGATTAAACGACGACAAAAAGGTGGCCAGGCCATTTAATGCAATCCTCGAAACCCGAACAGACGCCAATCGCGGCATCCCACGTGTCCAGTACTCAAGTAATGAGCAAACATGGATAATCGCAACAGAAGTTTAAAATTCCCCATCGTGTCAATCAGAGGATGATGTCATAAGACACGGGTAGAGACTTGGGGGGCAAATGTACGCCCTAATATTCAGCCCGGGCCTTTTAGGCAGCTCGAGTACAGCTGGCTAGCTAAGAACAGTATTAAAGGTTCTACAAGTTGACATCTCCTCTGCAAAGATAGTGCGGCTCCCCAGGTAATAACACGAACTGACGAATTCGAAGCGTTAAGACACAAGCTGGAGATGCATGTGAATCACTGCGTCCTTGACGCGAGCTGAAGTTATGTTCAAGTCGGGGTACGCTACAGATCTACCATTTTCAAGAACCTTAATAAACCCAAATACGTTATATATAAACGTGCGTGATCAGACATCACATGTCCGTTTATCCCTGAATTCTCAGACACGTAATATAAACGTGCATGATCAGACATCATATGTCCGATTATGCCAGACGACCCATGATCATTTTTACCTAATGATTAGACCATACCTTAATGTAAATTATACTATTCATCATTTGTGTAAGAAAACTGACAGGGAGGATTTGTATTCACGTGATGACCCCGACCCCTATCCTGGGATGGTTCTTCTATAAATACCAAGACCTTGGATAGGGAAGGGGTTGGGTTCTTTCTATGTAATGCAATACTCTGCAAAAATATAGAGAGATATACAGTAATAATATCGACTCGTGAACTAGGGGATTTTAGCCTTCGAATCACGTAAAAAAGAAACAAGTATTCTTGATATTTCATTTCTAACATCCCTAAGTGTTATTTTCCTAGTTACGGTTTATCCTTAAGCACTAATTTATTCCAGCTAATTTCGTAATACATTGTTGGCGAAAAACCACGTCAACAATTTCTATCATTAATTTCTTTTTAAATATTATTGTAATTTATATACATATATCATGTAGTCATGTAAATATATATTTATGTCAATGTTGTATTTAGATGTCATATATGTAGAGATTATTGATATAAATATTTATATATACTATAGAGTTATAATTCATTCTATTATATTTTTTTTTCTTTAAAAAAAAAAAGTGAACCAATTTTTATTAAAATTATAGAGAGTATTTTACCCTATTATTTTTAATACATTTATGCCATACATTATATTAAAAATCTTTTATTTATTTTTATGATATTATTTATTTATTTAAAATTTATATGATAATTAAAAAATATAATAAAAATAAATACATATTTAAATAAACATATTTACAACTTTAAAATTAAATAAATATGCATTACACATTATTTCTAGCTACTACTGTTAAGAATATCATGTACAAAAGTAAGACCATTAAGTCTAAAGATTAGCTGTTTGAAAAAGACTTGGTAGAGTGTAATTTTAGTTGCTCTGATCAGAAATATTAGTAATTAAACTTTTTTTTACAAAACTTACTAAAACGTGTAAAAAAATTCTGCTAGAAGTGGTGATTATTTTTGCAAAATAAAAAATTAGTTTAGACAAAAAGAACAAACAACTCAAATAACAGAATGGTTATAATTATAAATTCCATATTATTTATTTAATATTTTATAGAACTTTTATGGCGATTTAACTTTTTTTTATCAATTAATAATAAATTTTGATTAGGGTCATAAATATTTGAAATTTTTTATGATCTTAAATCGTCATCATATTTAAAGAATGTAGACTTTACATTTATTATCTCTACACTAACCAAGAGATTTGTAAATGAATTAATCGAAAGAAAAAAGAAAAAGAAAAAAAGAAGAAATCAATTTGTATGGTAGAATGTGAAATAAAAAAGCAAAAGAAAATTCAGTGATGGAAAGATGGATTATCAAAAAGACCAAACCCACTTTTAAAAGCACTGCCTTAATCAAGACAGGAACCAAAAATGGGTCCGCTTCTGTTATGAATGAATATTGAATACACATACAATACAATATTCGATTTTATAAGTTATTTATAGATATGATTTTCGTTTTTGACATTTTTGTTTTTTTTATCTTTAATTATCAAATCATTCTTATATGTTCTCTTTTTCATTGTCTACTTTATTCTTCCTAACTAAATTAGTCTATCGATTCATCTAAGTTTCTAATAACATTATTATGCCGAGTGCGTGTGCTTGTGATGTGAAGTGTGAACGTGTATAAATATTAGAAATGTTAGGCACAGTCACACGCACATTATATAGATAATATTCATGTATAATTAATTTTAAATAATTCACATTAATCTAAATTGTTTGATAGAAATTATAATTTCATTTGGAAAAATGTTTTTTTTTTAATATTTTTCGTAACTAATTTCTTTCTAGGCAATATAATAGATATTAATATAAGATTGTTACGTAATATAGTCTAAGGAACCAACATAATTATAATAGAGAGAGTCTTGTATGATTTGGGGCACGGAAAGGGGGCCTTCCCTGGAAACTGACATAAAATTGTAGCATTTAACATCAATTTTTATGTAAAGACTAACGTTAAAAGCCAATTATTTTTAGATATTGACTTGAAACCCTAACTTTTAATCAAATTGATTTTATCTTTGTAAAAAAAATGATTTTATCTGTTATTTTTCTTCAATATATTATAAATTTTAATAAAATCGCAATCGAGCTAAAATAAATTTCATAAAACTAAAATAATTTAAACATATTTTATCATTACTTTGAGATATTTTTAGTCAATGATTTTTGGACATTACGATCTTCTCGATATCTGGAAACTCTAAAAAAATCATTTAAAAAACTAAATAAAAAATCAGCCCTAAAAAAAGTCTTAGCTGCTACAGACAGACTCCATTCCACATCCATTTCCCCAAGTAAAATCAAAATCAGGAAAATGAGATGTATATAGAGAAACATTGTAACAAAAGATATGTAATTGAGAATCAAATTTATAGGCATCGTAATTAATTTGTATATACAAATGAGAAATCGATCTAGGGAAATGACAAACGTTGTAACAAAAAGAAAACAAAAAATAAAAGTTTAAAATTTAAGTCAAGGGCAACATGAAAAATTACACAAGGTATATCAAAGTTCAGCCAAAAACAATAAGTGAACAAAGTCTTATTAATGGTAAAAGCAAGAAAGCTTCTCAGGCACCTAATACAAGCTTAAATTCAGAAGATGCTGCTGCTGCTGCTATTGAGCTGGTAAATAATGTCTCTACAGTTGTCGATGACAGCATTTATATTCATCCACCATGATACCTGTACATACACCTCTAGAATATGATACCAAAGATGATTTGAATAATGCGTAAGAAAGAACACCCCCACAAAATTACGTGTTCATAACATCAAAATCTATATACCAAAAGAATCCCAAAATACGGTCTGAGACAGTTCACTTCCACCACCAGAACTGTCGAAACAAATATATCTTCCTCATTCGGGTATTGTTGTAAGTCAAGAAAGCTCTCGCTTTAACAGGATCCGCATTCAAGTACTCGAATGCATACATCTGCTTAGCCTCTTCCAACCCATCAATCTCCATCACCGCCTGCAATAACTCAGATGAGTCAATTGAACAATTACTTCTTTCCATTGCATCAGCCAAGCGTCGAATGCTTGATGCCACTGCCAACATTGCATCTTGAAGAGCCTCTGAACTTCGAGGCCGTTTTGGAAGCTGCCTTAGAGGGTGGATCAAAGGAGGGTCTTGACTACCATCTGGCATCTGGCCATACTCAGGCGGTCCAGTATATGACTCTGTTCCATCCGTCTCACTTACATCTTCAGAACTCGCAGAAACAAATGAGGCGGAGTCATCCTCAAAATTCTTGATCTCGGGTTGAAAGCTCCCATCTTTCAACTTAGCCCAGCGACTAGGGGCTTGATAATTTCCACAGACAATTTTCAGTTCATCGTACATTTCTATCTGCTTTCCTCGAAATTGTCTGGCATCAGGATGTGCCTAATGAACAAGTAATTTAGAATACAGAAAAAAAAAATGCACCAAGGTTAAAGCGAAAAGCAAAAGGAAAACATTTACTCACTGTGATGTATCTCTTCCAAAGCTCTTCGTGCTCACACTCGATCATCTTTGTATTTGGGTTCCACCTAAACCCATCTTGACTCAGCATATCCTTCATTATCTTATACCTCTTCTTTATAGTCTTGAGACGATTAACAACTTTTTGGTTATTCAAGTTTAAGTTAAAACGAGAGTTCACAGCAATACACGCAGCAGTATAAGCATTTTCATTAAAGCATTTATCGATTTTGTTTCCATTTTTTGCTTGAATGGCAAGAGATTCAATTAGACACTTGTCCATTGCAATTGACCACACAACATTCCTTCCTTTGTGTTTCGTATCCCTTCTCTGTGCATGCAGATCATACTGATCCGTCCCTATGTGAAATGGCTTAGCCATGCAAGAAATCAATGAGTAATATATCCCAGTTGGGTAGAAAACAAAATTCTTGCCCAATCTAAGGTGTCATGGAATTTCAAACCCAGGATTATCTCCCCGCAGAACTGCACAGAACCCACAAAAACTAATTAAAGGCTTTCATGTTCAACTTAATTATCTAGCAACAATTGTACATGTAGTGATTTCTGAGATTGCTACTACCCCACCAAATAGAACTTCTTGCCACATAAAATAATTCACCAATCCCACTGAATGAACTAATCTATTCAAATAAGGAAAAAAAGAATATCTTACCCTTATACTTTATTAATAGTAACTTAAAATTACCTTGCCTAAATGGTGACACCTCTAAATGATGCATTATTATGTCAATATTTTTCTAAGAGTAACTGCAAGATCATTATTACCACTTTGCTTCCCAATTTCAAGGTTATCACTGACCAGAAATGTATATAATAAAAATAAATAAATGAATAAAATTTTGAGTATTAAAGCTTGCCAAGGTCAAAATCATGATTTTAATGATATTCAGGAAAGAAAAATTTACAGACTGTATAAGAAAGCACACCAAGTAGATGTGAAATGTAGTATGCACCACTATGAGGAGAACCACGGTATCCAAGGGATAGATTAAACATATAAATATTAATTCAAATATATTTTCATTTAAGGATGACATGAAGTGGCGAACATTGACTACTACTAGTAACTAAGTGCAAATTGAGCTTGCTGAACTTACTTCACCCAACCCTATTACACAAAGACAGTCTCCATAAATTTGTACTAGGTCCTGAGATATAACTAAAGCATGACACCATAACTAGTTCTAAAGAGGTGCAACAATAACGTCTCTCTACCCACATGGAGACAAATATAATATGGTACTTTGACAGAGTGATCACACTTTTAACCTTAGGTCCATGGGAGGTAACTTTACAGTCCCACCCACATGCTTGTTTATACAAAATCAAATCAAATCGTGGTAGTAAATATTATCTAAAAACAAATGAATGCTTTCTTCAATTAATCTGGGCTCTGGGCTATATATTCCGATACCCCAACAACTATCAAAGCCATCAAGGACAATCATATCATCTTCTGAATATATGTATATATATGAAAACAGGAGGAAAAGTATCAAGTACCAACTAGCATTTATACATCCAGATCATAGTTATTTAAATGCAAAAAGAAAGAGAAAGAGAGACAGAAGGCAAACCATACTCCTGCAATAGAGACAAATATGGATTACTTAGCCATCTAACAATCAGTCTTTCTTCCTCGTGATAAAGGGAAACATTAAGGGGCAAGGGATTGCATTATTTAAACTTAAATTCCCCATTATCTGATTAACCCAGAAATCAGCATTATATGTGCAATATTGTTTGCTTATTCTGCACAATTAACTGCCGGAAAACATTCATGTAAAGCACACACGTAAAACATTGTATGGATACTTTTTTAAATGCACAAGGTTGACTTGCCAAATATCATAACAATAGTTCCCTTTTAGTGATCTTTGGAATATTGGAAGATTGAAGCAAATATAATTTAGTATTAAATTCTTTAAAACTAATGTTAAGTAGAACAAATAGAAAAGGAATCTAAAAGTAAGACTAGCCCATCATGCACAAACTTATACATATGTGTGTTATTTATATTTATATTTATATATGTATATAGATATTTAAAAAGAGAGGGCGAAACCTTAGTCAGGGGAGACGAAATGTGCAGTGTTGACAATCCAACTGCACCCTTAAAGTTGGATAACAACCACGACCTCAAGACAAAGAAAGAGGACTTCCATGATTCTCCATCACGACTTCTTGTCAAGAAAGACTAGGTGAAAATCCCAACTTGCACTTTCCTGAAGAGAAAATAAATGCTTACTTCAGAAAATGTAATAATAATTAACCACACAGAAGGGGCATATGACTAAGTTTAGGTCCATGTCAGCACATCCAAAAGTAATCATCATTTTAACATTTATGCTAATATATCATCAGATTAAGTATTTGCTGAAAATCAAAACCATGTTGGAATATGCCTTGAGTCAGCGAGCCCAGTTTTTTTTTAGCCTATGCAGACTTAAATCTCACTACACCCTAAGCACTGGGTGAACATTCTCATATTTAACAGAATTTGGATTTTATACTTTTAGCCGAATTTCTAAATTTTGTTTTCTCTTCACAGTAAAAGATATTATAAAACATCAAACTATAAGAAGTATTATCCACATTTTAAATACAGAATCAGACCTTTCTCTAAGTGGATCGCTTCAGCATATTGACATGTCTAGCTATTCAGTGTAAATAACTACAACTAATATAACTTTATAGATAACTTCTATGCCTCCTGTGACAGCCAAGAAATCCTACAAAATATGTACACACAAAAACTCTACTCATTGATTGACAAGGAAATTGCTATTTAGTTAATCAGCCTGACTACAGACACCAAATAATCTCATACACTTGATAACAAAAGAAAACAAACTTTAAGTATGTTTTAACCCAACTAGCCGATCAAGTATAAAGCTTCTTAAAAGGAGAAACTCAAGTAAGCAGCCATTGATAAACATAAAATGTGAAACCAATCACTAGCTAAATTCTTTTCTCCAATTGCAAATACCATTAACTAGTAACTGATCAGTTTTGACAATAAAAATCTGGGAATATTTATTCAAAGATCATCCAAACAGGCACCAAATTCCAAAGCACCAAAGCATGTAATTTTTGGATTAGAAAGTACTAGACCACTTACAATCAATTAATAATGATAGCAATATCGTCATTACTTTACTTCAAGGTTTTACAAAAACTTCAGTTCTTAATTTCTCACAGACAAAATGTCCTTTAAAACCTACTTTACAATTATGACTCAAATCAGTCTGATAATCTTACTCACTTAATACAAATTCGTTAAATTTATACGTCTAATGGGCATTATCTGATGGGATACTTTAATCCCTTTGTGTGTCACCCATTCAACCCAGTGCTATGAAAATCGAAATAAAAGTTTATTCTCTTGTCAATTGTCACTCTCTCTCTCTCTCTGTTCCATTTTTATTTCTCTTTTCAAAATATTCGCATAAGGGAACTTGTGGGGTTAATCTTATCATGAGTTCATAAAAAAGCCTAAAAACAACTCCTTAGTAATTTGCCTCAAATTTATGACATTGTAAACTGTACCATCCCAAGACTAAAAAAGCTCAAAAACAGTAATGCTATTTTTGTAACAGTATACCAATATTTTAATCAAACTGATTTCTTGACTCTTCCTTTCGATAGAAAATTATACACAGGAACAATGTTAGAACAAACAAGTAAAAAGCCAAGGATTCTCCCATTTTTAGTTCTTAATAAAATATCTCTCATATAACATATACGAGACTCCAAGTCAAGTGTGAAGTCAGATACCCCATGACTAGTTACATCCGAATTTATTACTGCTCATTAACACACTTCATTCACACACAACCTCAAAAGGTTTTCAGCCTCGACACAGTTTCTGTGGTTTAACTTTAATAGACCAAAACATGTGAAAATGGCACTATTCACCACGTGTCTAGTCAAATAAATCACCAAGCCAAATTTGGTGAATATAAAATGAGAAGCAAAGAAGATTAAATTTATACAAAGAAAAATAAAATTAAAAAGGATGAAAATCATCAGTTAAAAGGTCATTCTCCTAGCCCAAAATTCATATAAATTTTTTTAAGTAGAGTTCAAGCTCTACCAGTATTGAGGGTATTCAAGAATTCGGAGCTGCATTCTCAGTCAACAAAAATAACATTTAAAATGTATACATGTATAAATATGTATGTGCACCTTAAGTTTAATACGCTACTCCAAATTCACTATTCGGTTTTCAACAAATTATGCATCACTTAAATTAATAGTAAAGCTTCAACTAAATTATTCCCGATGACCAGTTCTACCTCTGTATAAAATATCCAAAGATTTCAGGTCAAAGCAGCTTTAATCCAAATCTCAAGCTATAGATTCCACATTCAGGGAAACAAAACACTAAGATCAGTAACACAGTGACCTCAAACCACACTAGTTTCCCATTCCAAAAAAAAAAAACGAAACTCAAACCCTAAATGAAAGTCTTCTGAAAGAAATTAGGGTATAAGGAGAAGCTTCTTACCACGAGAAACCAGTTGGTTCAGCTGGTCGGGTGAGAAATGAGAGATTGGGGTTCTGAGCCTCAGTACCGTCCTCAACCTTCTTCCTCTTTGCCTTTATTTGCATTTTCTTTTCTCCATTGTTGTGTTGGAAAGGTCACAGAACGTACCTTGCCAATTGGCCAATTGGGTTGTGTAGTTTAGAAAATTGAAGTTTGGAACTTCGAAAAAGCCCCCACCGTAACTTTTGAATCCTGTATTTCAAACCTCATTTTACAAAATCTTTACATTTATACCCTTTTCTAGTTTTTTTATAAAAAAATAAATAAATAAATAAATCTTTTTGCATGGTGAATGAAAATAGAAAGTGCAAGACTATACACATGCAATAATTGGGAGCAATAGTGATAGAATTATGATTTCATTTGGTAAGGACTAACAGTATTTCTGTTAGTATCGTTAAGAACCACCTACAGTGTCTAAAACTATTCTACATAGTATATTGTTTTTAATGCAATTTAGTATCAAGTTACATATATTTTAATCTACAATAAAATATATTAGACTTCTTACTAAATTACACCAACCAGTAAATACAATGTGATGTTGCATGATGCCCTGTAGCAATGCTCTATTTCTATAGTTTTTTAGCCATTTTTATTGTAATTTTTTTTTTCTAAAATTTTAGTCTACAATGATACAATGAGCAAGGTACTACTCCTCAACCCAATTATATTTTATTTTTATTTACTTATAAATATATTTTGTAATTCTATGGTTTCAATTTTAAGATTTATGGCCTTGCCCTCACAAAGATTAGGGACGAACTACTCATTTCTATCTCTAGATGTGTTTAGAATAGTCTAGAAATGAAATGAATTTTCTAAAGAAGTATAAAAGCATGTCTCTAATGAAAAGTGATTGTCAATAATAGTAAAAAGTATTATTAGTTATTGTGAAATATTATTTTAAATGAAAATATATAGGGAAATTTGGGCATTATTTATGCTTGGTAGGTATTTTGTTTTTGGTACGTGAAGAAATTATAATCCAATTTGTTTATATGACGGTGTACATTGTAGTTATAGCATGTATCCCATTAATTTTCAGAAAAATTCTGAATAACTTATAGTATCAAAATTAGGGTTCAAACAGTCAGTTGTATTTTTTTTCTATACACATGTAAAATAGATTGTGTTAAACCCTGATTTCTACACCTTAAATTATTCATAATTTTTCGAAAATTGATGGAATGTCTGCTAAAACTATCATGTATGTCATCATATAAAAAAATTAGGTTATAATTTTTTCAAGTACCGAAAATTCAAAAATGCCCCTACCGTAAGGACAAAAGTAACGTCCTTACATAAGAAACTCTTTATATATTTATGAGTAATGATATGTCCACCAAAATTATTCACAAAAATATTACACCAACTAACGTGGCAGTTTCTTTTAACCAATCATATTTATTTATGGGTCCCACTCTTTTAAAAATAGTATCACATCATTAATATTTTAGTGCACATATTATTATTATATATTTATAGGACAATTCTCATATAGGAGTTTCACTTTAAGTCCTATTGGTGGGGCTCTTCAGTGTGTCTCGACCCGTGAACAGTTTTCGGCACGATTTTTTTTTATAACCGTGTATATTATAGTTGTTTAGAGCATCCTACAAATTTTCAAAAAATTCTGAATAGTTTACAGTACCGAAAACTATATTCAAATATGTTGTTTTCCACGCGCATAAAAAAAAAAATTGGTCACGCGTGCAACATTATGTTTGAACTTAATTTTCGGTACTATAAACTATTCGGAATTGTATGAAAATTTGTAGGATGCTCTAAATAGCTACAATATACACGGTCATAAAAAAATCGCGTCAAAAACACTAAGAGTCCCACCGGTAAGGCTTACAGTCCTATATTTATATATAAAGTATATAATCACTTTAAAGTTTAAAGAGTTTAATTTGCCTTTCTCAAAATAATAATAATTTGCCCCTTTTGGGAGAAATATATTAATTTCTTTTATAAATATTTAATGACTTTTTTTTGGTAAAGAAATCTATTTGAACCTATGAAAAATTAATTTTTAATAGGATTGATCTATTAATTATTTTTTAGTCTAGCAAACCAAACTATAATCTTTCCTTTAAAAAAATCCAAATCAAACCAAATATAATTTTTTTTTTTTTCATTTTAGAAAAGTAAAGTTCTTTTTTTTTCCTACTCCGTGCACACTTTTGGCGGGAGTGATTACCAATATTGAAGGGATAAAAGTAGAGTTAATAAATAATTAGTGAATCGGAGAAAATATTCAATATGATAACATTATTAGACATCAAAAAAAATATATATTTGTAAAATTTTGCCTATAATACTTTTGTTATTAATTATTCTCTCTCTCACAACCTACCTCTCACGTTCTCTCTCTTTCTACCAAGGCCGCACCACCACCACCAATACTTCCTCACATTGAAGTTATTTTTCTCTTTCTCACAAATCGTCTCTCCCTATCATTTCTCATTCCGATATTTACCCACGAACATCATCTTGGATTGAAGCATTCATTGAATGAATCATCGAAATTATATGTTCTACATACAAAATTTAAGATTTTATATGATCTAAACTTGTAGATTTCGAAAAAAAATACCAAAATTTAATTAAAAAAACATTTGAAATGAACATTTGAGTGAAAAGATATGAATCACCAAAGTTTTTGTCAAACTTCAGCGCAAAGCATCGCATTTGCATCGTTTTTGGCCAAAAATTAAAGATTTCATGAATGCATCGCATTTGCATCATTTTTTGCCCAAAATCAAATATTTCATGAATGCATCACAGAGGCATCGCATACACAATGCATTTGCATCGTTTTTTTTTTTTTTTGCCAAAAATCCAAATTTCATTAATGTATCGCAGAAGCATCGCACACGCATCGTATTTGCATCATTTTTGGCCAAAAATCTACGATCCATATGCATATGCGTATGTAATGCTTTCATGAAATCTTGATTTTTGGCCAAAACCGATGGAAATGCGATGCGTTCATGAAATCTTTGATTTTTTGCCAAAAACGATGCAAATGCGATGCGTATGCGATGCTTCTACGATGCATTCATGAAATCTTTTATTTTTGGCCAAAAATGATGGAAATGTGATGCAGATGTGATGTTTCTGCAATGCACTGTAGGGTTTATTAGTCAGGTTATAACATATTTTAATTAACCCAATGTAAAAACCAGGTTGCAAAAATTCAACTCTAACCCGTCCAATTAAGAGAAAAAAAATTAAACTTGTCTAATGTTTTAGGCGATTTGATCGAGTTAACTTGCTCAAACCAATCTTAAGTTTTCTTTTAAATGTTCAAATAATTAGATTCAACAAACTAAAAGTATAATATACATCTTCCAAACTTAGACTTGTTATTCTAAATTGAAACGTCAAAACATTATTCTAAATTTATTGTTAAAAATTTTAAAACAATGTTTAATATATGTATGTATAAATGAAGAAAAAAACTTTTAATCAGATTATTCAGGTTATATTGGGCGAGTTAGTATAATTCACAAATCACCCAATATAATAATTGGGCAGTTTGAATTTTTTGTCGAGTTATTCGGGATGCATTTTTTGTCGGTTTTTTTGGTTCAGTTTGGGCAGTTTGCAAAAGCTTTTGGACAACCCTAATGCTCTGCGGTGAAATTTGATGAAAATTTTGGTGATTCATATTTTTTCACTCAAATGTCCATTTCAGATGATTTTTTTTTAAATTTTAGTATTTTTTTTAGATTTACAAGTTTAGATCATATAAAATCTTAAAATTTGTATGTAGAACATACAATTTCAATGATTCATTCAATGGATGTTTCAATGGTGGTGATTAGTCATGGTGCTTCAATCTAAGGAGATAGTCGTGAGTAGAGATCAGAAGGAGAAAGGATAGGGAGAGACGATTTGTGAGAGAGAAAAATAGCTTTAATGTGAGGTAGTGGTAGCGGTGGTGGTGGTGGTGTCGCCTTGGTAGAAAGAGAGAGAGCGTGAGAGAAAGGTTGTGAGAGAGAGAAGAAATAATGACAGGGGTACTATAGTCAAAATTTTACAAACAATCATATTTTTAAGATATCTAATAATGTTGTCATATTTTTTAATTTAAGTATATCTTCATGCATATAACATAAAATTTCTTTAATAAAATAACTAAATAAAATGATACATTGAACAAAATCGTGTACATATGCCTAGGGCATTTCCAATGGTTCACCCTAAACATACTATTTAAAAAAAAAACACATGAAGTAAATATCAACTCTAGACCAACTTTAATTTCAACACTGCATTTAAAGCAAAAACTGAAAAGTATCATATATCCTTATTAATTTTTCTTAATTACATATATTTATATTTTAACACCCTCACTTACTTTAGTTAAAACCATATTGAGGTGTTACGTTTCCAAACTATATCATAATTTATTACTGTGGAAGTCTGGACATTTTTTTTTTTTTAACTTGAAAACTTATTTCACGTTATTTACTTTAAACATAAAGTGTGTCTCAAACATATTATACATAAGTATTAAATAACCCAATTTATTTTCAAAATATAACTTCACACTTTATTACAAACATCACACTGATAACTGAAATAACCCACAAAAAGGTCGATATGTTCATATGTACAAACCAGGATCAGGACCATGCTTCAGTTCTCCTTATGTCATTCACTCATTTCTTTCTCTACCTGCAACACAAGAAAACTATGAGCCTAAAGCTCAGTAAGCAAAGTAATGCATACAATGCTAATGATTACTCAATGTCAAAGGACATACACAACTTCTTTTTAAATTTTAGGCCCCTTAAAATTGTGCACACTGTTTGATTAAGTCAATGCATGCAGGGCTTGTTACACATATCATATAAAATCCCATGGGTTCTCCTCCAGCTAGCCATCACCATAGTAGGGCACATTAAAAACCTTATTCCATCGTTGCCCCGTCGGGCTCAAGAGTTAAGGCAGCCACACACTGTGGTGTCAATAAATATAACAATAACTCATATGGAGGAGAAATAAAAACGGAAACATGGCAAACAATAAAATTGGTTTACTAAAACCTAGCCCAAATTATTGGGCAGCCACTATAAGCCTACTATAGGCCTCCGTTTACACTTATTAACACTTTCATTTGCCTTTTCAAAACAGTGGCACTGAACTTAAACTTCTTATTACAACTTTCTTTTATGTTGCACAAAACTTGCAAAGGCATCATATAATTAATCATCATAATATCATGCATGGTCTTATATCATATAATAATTTACCATATCACTATTATGCCATGCATACAAATTTATGATGAAGTGTCAATGTATGTTAATACCACTTACTCACAATTTATTCATATAATGCATACTTTCAGATAACATGTAATTCTTGTGTTGCAGTTGAGTACTTTACTTACCTTCTGTCCAAAATATATTTCACCGTGTAACAAGTGGTGTCTTAGGTGTTGATGTGCTTATCCTGACAATGGCATGGATTTCTCATCATAATGATGGCAGCAATACATTGAACTCTCATTTAAAAATACCCATAAAACATTGTAATGCCCCGAATTCTCCGATGTATTTAACGGTGTGAACAGTAGGCCGGGAGGGCCATACTTGCTTAATTATGTTATTAATTGATAAAATGCATGTATATGTTGATTATATTATGATATGATGTGAAATGCATGCATGTGAGTCCATATCTCTTTATACAGGGGTGTGATGGTAATTTGGCCCGTTAAGGGTAAATTGATTATGTGAACGCATGTTGGTAATATAGATTGAGACCACATTATGATGTGGGTTTGTTCGAGCCATTTGGCATGAGACGATCAAGGAATGTTGATTATCGGTTTGGTCATAACAGGCATAAGCTCGGGGCTCGGGGTGAGTCTCGGGGTGTTTTAATGATTAGAGTGTTACCGGGCATTAAAGGGTAACGAGATGTGAAATATTGGAGTTTGAGAATATTGAGATTAGCGGGAAAAGGGGAAGCGTTAATTATGATTAACGGTGTAGGTGGAAAATGTCAAAACTACCCTTGAGTTGGTTTTAGAAGCTTTAAAGACCTAGGGGTATAATGGTCATTTGGGATTTGGATATATATGGTTTAGATGGCTGTAGAGAAAACATAACCAAAACAGAGTTTTGCTTCTTCTCCTTCCCGTAAGTTCATTTCTCTCTTCTTCCTCTTTGGAGTTTTGAGCTCAAGGTGTGGAATTAAGCTAGGGAACTTGGAGGTTGAGGTTGTAGACATAGCTCAGTCATTGAAGAGGGTTTGGTGTCGAATTTGAGGTGAGTTTTATCCATTGTTTTACTGGTTTTGCTCTGTTTTCGTTCATAGCTTTCAGCTTTAGATTTTGGTATGGAAAGTTGGAATCAAGGGGAGTTCTTGGGATGTTTTACTTGGGTTATGATGAGGGATAGTTATGGGTGATGTTTGGAGGTTTAAATGGGTGTTTGAGAGAGGTTTGGGTGGTGTTTAAATTGGGTTTGAAGGGTTGGTTTCAAGGGAAAACGCAAGGGAGGAAAAACAGGGGTTTTGGCTGAAATGGAGCTTGCGCCGCGGCATGGCAGGGGTGAGCCGCGGCCCTTGGGGGCTGCTGGGTTTAGGCGCCTCTGTCTGAGGGGCGGGCCACGGCATGGCCAAGGAGGGTCGCGGCCCTTAAGGCATTTTTGGCCAGAATTAGCTTTTTGGCTCGGGGATGCAAGCCTAAGGCCTCGGGATTGAACCTACTACCCAGTTGAGTAGTGTTTGAGGTCTCGGAGGTTAGGTTTTGGTTTGGGAACCTTTTATTATTTATTTTATTGATGGAATCCCATGATTTGGTTATGACTAGGTAACCGCTAAAGGACCAAAAAGTCGATCGTTCTCAGGGTTATTCTTTTATTCGTTCTTGCTCGAACCAAAGGTAAGAAAACTGCACCCCAAATGTGACATGTGTGGATATTCATGAGGCATGTGATTGTGAGAATATGGACATGGATTGAATACAGAATGCTTAGCATATGTTGCTCATTTGTGCATGGTACTGACTTATTAGTCAGGTTCGGCGGTGGTACTAGGCACTGATCATGTTGAACTGACTTATTAGTCAGGACGGCCTTAGCGTGTGTCACGCAAGCCAACAAGATTTGATCAAATCAATTATCAGCATTGAATGGCTCAGAGAGCATTAATGCCAGACCGACCCCGAGGGTCGATGAATGAAATAAGCGCTTGGAGGCTGGTGGCTTACTTAGCAGCCACTCTCCCATCTGAATTAGTGATATGCATGGCAGTCACTCAGTACGGTTACCAGAACCTGTTGAAGGCTAGTGGCTTACCTATCAGCCACTCTTCCATTTGAATTAGTGACTTGCTTGTCAGTCACTCAGTGTGGTTTATCAGGACCTCATGTGGTGTTTACTCATTTGTTTGAAAGCTTTATGCTCAGTGTGATTATAATGATAATCATTTGATAATGTTTATATAAAGTGTTATGTTTTCTTGTTGGGTCTTGGCTCATGGGTGCTATGTGGTGCAGGTAAAGGGAAAGAAAAGCTCACCTAGCCTTGAGTGGAGAGCTGATGTGGTGGTGTGTACATATGCAGCCGCTTGACCACCACGGTCAAGGTGTTCTCAGAGGAACTAGGGGGTTTACCCTATTTTTTCCGCTTAGGTCGGCGGGATTGTAACTTTACAACAGTAGTGACCATTTTGTACTGAGAACAGCTTGTAAACGTTTTGTTTAGCTCTGCAGAGCAGTTTGTATTAAAATCTCCATTTCCTTTTTATTGGTTTTATACCTTAACCCGTTAATTACACTTAGAGCACGTTTTCGACCAAAGGGCTCAAGTAATGAGTCAAATTTCTGGTCCACCGTTCACCGTAACTGTTCTGGGGTAGCCAGGGCGTTACAAACATCATATCAAATTTCTTATCCAATTCATGCCTAAAATGTCTTAAACCACCTAGATCGAGCATTAAATTTATCTTAGACATTTGGAGAAATTTTGACAGAGTTTCCCCTTAATTTTAGCTATCCTCAAATATCAAAATCAACCAATAATCAACATCAAATAACCTGCCATAACCATATATCCCAAATACCAACATGATTCATCATAAAGTTATCATATACCGATTTTCATAAAATTCTTATCTCCTAGATCATCACCCAAATTAAATGAGTCTCCACATCTATTCAAACATTTATAAACATATATACTCTCTTATAAACTCAATCAAATAACCAAAAATCAGTTTGTACTCCAAGAACCCCAAAAACCTCATAAAACACAAATTTTCACTTACCGAGCAACTTTTCGGCGAAAACAATCTCTTCTAGCTTTTCTAAACCTTAAACCACTTGGAAACCACCAAGAAATATCTTAACAAGAGATAAAACACCATAGATAAGCTCTCAGAAAAATTTAAAAAAAAAAACATATTTTAACTTCCAAGTACAAGAACTTACCATAAAAAGGCTAGAACTAAGCTTAATCCACTTCTTTGGCTTTGATTTCACTTGGATCTCCTTAGAATTTATTCAAACCAGCCAAGAAATGGTTTTTGGTTTTCTTTTCTCTCTGTTTTTCAAAGTAATGGTCGTGCAAAGTGATAAGGTTGATGAAAATTCTTTATTTTCAATGATTTGGCCTTATTGTATCAAAATTTGACACCTTGCACCTCATCATTTCACCTTTTGATTTATGAAAACCTTATCACTTCAATAATTTCGACTTAATCATCTGCTGGGCCTATTATCCTTATGTGTAAAACACTCACACCAAACCTTAGGTCCATATGAGCTCATACCCAATAGTTATGCTTACCCGATCGAGCGTAGCGCACTTATGCTAAGCTCATTTTGACTTTGCATCAATACCACTGATTATGTATACCTCCCATCAAGAATTGATCTAATGGTTCTAAAAACTATTTTTACTTCATCAATGAGACCTTAATCATACCTCAATTATATTTGGTAAATCCACTAATACTCAATTTTACCCCGAAATACTAGTAATCGACATTGTACTATTTTTCACCACTTAACATCTTTTGCCTTCTATATCTCACTTTCCTCACTTAATTCCATGCCTTGTCCATATTTTTCATACTTTCTTATATCTTGAGGACATCAAACACCCATAAAATACAACTCAAATGCCACAAGGTTAATAATATTGAGCATACATATAGACATCACATACACAACTTTTATACTTATACATGAAAACACTTATAAGAATATGCATATGCTCAAATTATACATATTGTATGATATGTAATGCAATGCAATGCAATCATGTGATTATTGGCTATATTATATCAAAATAATGTGGGTGCTACATATATTTTAATTTGTTTTTATTTATTATTGTTATTATTATATTTCATTATTTAAAATTAAGAATATTATTCTAACATTTTAAATAAAATAAAAAATATACAATACAAAAATTAATAAAAAGAGAAATTTGTGAAAATTACCTCTTTTTTTAAGTGATTTTGCACTCTAGCCTCTGTGTTTTAAGTGATTTTGCACTCTGGCCTATTTTTGATAATTTTTTGCAAAATGACATCTGCTAAAATTTAACCAATTGTTTTAATTTTTCGACTGACAGTTTGAATTTTTCGACCACCTGTCTAAATTTTTGACTAGCTGTCTAAATTATAAGAGGTCATTTTGCAAAAAATTATTAAAACTAGGCTAGAGTGCAAAATAAAAATAGGTCATTTTGTCAAATGACCCATAAAAAATTAAGTAAAATACAAATTGCTATACCCGAAATGTGTGTGCAATAATTTAAGATAAGGAATGATACCTCTGTGAACAAGCCTGACAACATCTAAAGTCCAACTCCACGAGGGATAATACTCAGGCAAGAGCAGAAGGCTAAATGGTGCTCACTGCGCACCTCAATGAATATCAGAAAGGTACTTGGACACTGTTGTAGAATTTTCGTACGCAAGTATAGATAATCGTAAATAAGTAATAATAATGAAACTATAGTTCGTTCCTACGAGAATTAATTATTAATTACCAATTAAATCCACTTTAATTCAATTTGGTAAACGAATATTAAGTTTCATAGATTTAAGTAATCAAATAAAAGAATAAATAAAAATTCGAAGATAATAAATAATAATAAAATTCAATGGATGAAAACTCAGGACAATTAATTTCATCAACTATCTACTCTATTATTTTGCTAATACGATTTTATAATTCTTCTTCTTATAATTATAGTGAGTTTACTAAAGTGAATCATATTCTTGATCAATATATAAGAACTCAATTTATATGTGAGCTTTCTACACCTCTGTGATCATTTTAACCTACAAAAGGTATTAAAATTAAAAACTCAAAAGTTGCACAAATAATATAGGTATTCTCATCCAATATGTATTTATGATTATTTAACTATAACATATTTAATTCTCACTTCTCAAGTCTCGAATCAAAATCATAAATCATGCAAAAGATGGTCAATCAATTACAAGCATTAAGTATAAATTAATTAATTCAATATAGAGATAAATAAATCATAAACTCGTCATAACTAATAATAAAGATTCAAATGACTATATTAAAAACCCTAGAAAAGATGTTCAGTTCATAATCATAATAGCAACATCCATGAAATTAAAAAAAAAAATGCATAAAGAAAGAGAAGAAGAAGAAGAAAGAAAATCTCTAAAGAGATCCAATTTGTGTTTTCCACAATGCTTCTAGATTTTTCTTTGAGCTTAGGGGTTTGAAAATCTAACCTAAAACACATCTAATTATGTTTAAATAGTGTTCTTTGCGTTTAAATCACAAAAATACCAAAATTTCCCTTTAGAAACTGACCTAAAATCACATTTCTAGGCTTCCAACGCGGTCGCACCCAAGTCCCAACGCGGTCACGTGACTTCACTCAAAATGATTGTACAGATATGAGCGCAGTCGCGCCCAAACATGAACCGTTATAGCCTTTTCCTAACTCCTCAAACTTCTTCCTATATAATAGTCCATAAAAGTTAATTCATTTCACATACGCCATGCTCTCATAACCATCCTCATCATCTAATTATGCAATAGTAAGACTCAACTCAAGAGGATCCTCAACTAGTTTTGTTCTCATTACTAGTACTATCTCATCCACCACATCAATACTAAAGAACTGTCACTAGATCTAGCATAATTCATAGCCTTAAATACATTGAAAACTACATCCTCACCTTGAACCTTTTAGAATTTATGCCATAAAAGCATGTAAAGACATTTTATTGATTTAAATAAAAGTATATTTTTATTATATTTGAATATTATAATTATTATGAATATCAAGAAAATTTCATATTCATTTATGAGGATATGATCTTGTATTAGTACGAGAGAATTAAGATCATATACAATGAATAAAATAGTCAATAACATATTAAAGTGAGGAATTTTTAATGAATGGTTACTAGTACAGTTTACTAAGCATACGAGATGTAAGTAGTCTAGGTTCGGATTACTGATGTGGATAGACATCTTGGTAAAAATATTGTATATAATAGAGATTATATATATATGATAGGATCGATATGAATTAACTATTTTTATAAACTTATCGTTTGCCATAATGTAATGACCCGACTAACTTAAAAACCTCGGACCATTAAAACTATTAAGCATAACTAGTATTTTGGAATACATACATAAAATAATAGAACTTTATTATAAAAATCCAAAATACAGGATCACATTGTTATTACATAAAATCACAAGGAAAACAAAACATTTAATTAATTATTCAAATACTAAATGCAGAAAAACATAAATACATAATTAAAAAAAAAACTTGAAATAAAACGTCATCATCGATCTTTCCCATCAGTCCATTCATTTAGTTCTCGCCCAATACACATGCCAAAGTTGTCACGAAATCTGTCCTGTCTTCCAAGCTCATTTTCCTGCACCATCTAAAATAAAAAGGAATGAGCATAATGTCTAGTAAGGAAAAACTACCAAAGCATATCATAAATCATAAAACGTATGACGTAAAAACGTAAATCATAAAACATAAGACTACAAATTAATGACCATTAACTCATTACCATAGTATGTGATAGATTTCATCTAGGTCATCTTGCTATTATTTAGAGGTAGGTTTAAACACAAATATAGGATATGATAAACCATCTAGGTCCTCTTGCTACCATTTAGAGGTAGGTTTAAACATAACTATAGTCTACAATAATGATAAAAATATTGAGATTTGCTTATTTGCTATCTAAGCAACCATATTTCCCAAGCGACTACAACATAAAACATATACATACATACATACATACATACATACATACATACATACATACATACATACATACATACAGCATATAAACATAATCATAACACATAAAATATAACCCATTTTCCTTACCAAAAATCGGTATATTAGAGACAAGAGCGGGATTGAAAACTCCTAAAACCAAACAGTAAGATCCATAAGTTTTCTAAGAAAAGAAGATGAAGAGAAGATCTAAATCATCAAGATAAGAACTTACCGAAATCTCAAGTTTCAATGGAAATCAAACACCTAACCAAAAGCCATTATAACAAGTTAGGATTTGGAAGAAATGAAAAGAATAAGAGGAACTATAATGAACTAAACCTAAGGATAAGAGTACCTTAGATAGATTAGAACTTCGATCTACACCTCAATACCTAAATAACACTCTATCTTACTTCCTAAGTGTTTAGAAAAGCTTGGATTTGAAAGATTTTAACCCCAAAACCCTAACGTTTCTCTCTAGAACGAACTTAGCAGCTTAGAGACTCTGAAAAATGCTTGAATGATGAAGCAAATGGCTAAGTGAAAGGTCTTATTTATAGAGTTCAAGGAGTGAAACTAACTCTTTTTAAAATGAATAAATAATTGAATTTTCTGCTCAACAGATGCCTAGAACTCGGTCAAAAATGTTCAAGAGCAAGTCCAAGTTGTTGAGGGTTGTTTCTAGCTCAGATTCCACGGATTTTCAAAAATGCCAAAGGGAGTCGATATATCGCCCCTGTAGGCGATATATCGCCTACCCCATAATCCCGAGCCTCCGTGGTTTCGTTCGTGCGAAGTCGACGTATTTTCTATATCAATCATAGGCGATATATCGGTCCCTATAGCTCGATATATTGGCATATGCTGATATATCAAACACATTTTTACACACTTTCAGCACACTTGAATTTGTTTAAACCACTTTGACTAAGTAAAATGTGATCCTAACAACTGAGGGAAAGTTCTAGACTTCCTAGGTTTATCTTAGATTAATTTATTCATCTAAAATCCTTAAATTCTTAATAAACATACATGTGACAAGTGTCACGTTCTTAATTATTCTATCTAAACCTTGGGTTATAATAAATATCATTTCTAGGACCAGCTATATTAATCAAACCTTATGATAAAATTAATATTTCTAAACCATAGGTTAAACTTATAAAATCCATAACTATTTTTATGAGTTTCCAACTAAATCCCCGCTTGAACCAATAACCACAAAAACTAAAATACTACAACACAAGCTACTACTATCTAGCTAAGTAAAATTCTGAGACGCAACACATAAATATTTAATTATTATCATAATAGATGATCATTTGTAGATCAGACTAAATCCTGAGTAGTCATTGTTGTAACACCCTCACTTATTTTAGTTAAAACCATATTTGAGGTGTTACGTTTTAAAACTATATCATAATTTATTACTGCAAAAGTTTGGACATTTTTTTTTTTTTTTTTTTAAACTTGAAAACTTATTTCACATTATTTACATTAAACATAAAGTGGGTCTCAAACATATTATACATAAGTATTAAATAACCCAATTTATTTTCAAAACATAACTTCACACTTTATTACAAACATCTCACTGATAACTGAAATAACCCACAAAAGGTCGATATGTTCATATGTACAAATCAGGGTCAGGACCATGCTTCAGTTCTCCTCATGTCATTCACACATTTCTTTCTCTACCTGCAACACAAGACAACTGTGAGCCTAAAGCTCAGTAAGCAAAGTAATGCATGCAATGCTAATGATTACCCAACATCAATGGACATACACAACTTCTTTTTAAATTTTGGGCCCCTTAATATTGTGCACACTGTTTGAATTGGTCAATGCCTGCAGGGCTTATTACACATACAATATAAAATCCCATGGGTTCTCCTCCGGCTAGCCATCACCACAGTAGGGCACATTAAAAACCTTATTCCATCGTTGCCCCGTCAGGCTCAAGAGTTACGGCGGCCACACACTGTGGTGTCAATACATATAACAATAACTCATATGGAGGAGAAATAAAAACGGAAATATGGCAAACAATATAATTGGTTCACTAAACCTAGCCCAAATTATTGGGCAGCCACTATAAGCCTACTATAGGCCTCCGTTTACACTTATTAACACTTTCATTTGCCTTTTCAAAACAGTGGCACTGAACTTAACTTCTTATTACAACTTTCTTTTATGTTGCACAAAACTTGCAAAGGCATCATATAATTAATCATCATAATATCATGCATGGTCTTATATCATATAATAATTTACCATATCACTATTATGCCATGCATACAAATTTATGATGAAGTGTCACTGTATGTTAATACCACTTACTCACAAAATATTCATATAATGCATACTTTCACATAACACATAATTCTTGTGTTGCAGTTGAGTACTTTACTTACCTTTTGTCCACAATATATTTCACCGTGTAACAAGTGATGTCTTAGGTGTTGATATGCTTATCCTGACAATGGTATGGATTTCTCATCACAATGAAGGCAGTAAGACATTGAAATATCATTTAAAAATACCCATAAAACATCATATCAACTTTCATACCCAAAACATGCCTAAAACGCCTTAAACCACCTAGATCGAGCATTAGATTTATCTTAGACATTTGGAGAAATTTTGACAGAGTTTCCCCTTAATTTTAGCTATCCTCAAATATCAAAATCCACCAATAATCAACATCAATTAACCTGCCATAACCATATATCCCAAATACCAACATGATTCATCATAAAGTTATCATATACCGATTTTGATAAAATTCTTATCTCCTAGATCATCATCCAAATTAAATGAGTCTCCACATCTATTAAAACATTTATAAACATATATACTCTCTTATAAACTCAATCAAATAACCAAAAATCATCTTATACTCCAAGAACCCCAAAAACCTCATAAAACACAAAATTTCACTTACCGAGCAACTTTTCGGCGAAAACAATCTCTTCAAGCTTTTCTAAACCTCAAACCACTTGGAAACCCCAAGAAATATCTTAAAAAGGATAAAACACCATATATAAGCTTTCAGAAAAATTCAAAAACATAGTTTAACTTCCAAGTACAAGAACTTACCATAAAAAGGCTAGAACTAAGCTTAATCTACTTCTTTGGCTTTGATTTCACTTGGATCTCCTTAGAATTTCTTCAAACCAGCCAAGAAATGGTTTTTGGCTTTCTTTTCTCTCTGTTTTTCAGAATAATGGTCGTGCAAAGTGATAAGGTTGATGAAAATTCCTTATTTTCAATGATTTAGCCTTATTGTCAAAAGTTGACACCTTTCATCTCATCATTTCACCTTTTGACTTATGAAAACCTTATCACTTCAATAATTTCGACTTAATCATCTGCTAGGCCTATTATCCTTATGTGTAAAACACTCACACCAAACCTTAGGTCCATATGACTTCATACCCAATAGTTATGCTTACCCAATCGAGCGTAGCGAACTTATGCTAAGCTCGTTTTGACTTTGCATCAATACCACTGATTATGTATACCTCCCATCAAGAATTGATCTAATGGTTCTAAAACCATTTTTACATCATCAATGAGACCTTAATCATACCTCGATTACATTTGGTAAATCCATAAATACTCAATTTTACACCGAAATACTAGTAATCAACATTGTACTATTTTTCACTACTTAACCTATTTTGCCTTCTATATCTCACTTTCATCACTTAATTCCATGCCTTGTCCATATTTTTCATACTTTCTTATATCTTGAGCACATCAAACACCCATAAAAGACAACTCAAATGCCACAAGGTTAATAATATTGAGCATACATATAGACATCACATACACAACTTTTATACTTATACATGAGAACACTTATAAGAATATGCATATGCTCAAATTATACATATTGTATGATATGTAATGCAATGCAATCATGTGATTATTGGCTATAGAGCTCGACGAGTACGAAGTAACATACAAGCCACGAACTTCCCTCAAATCTTAGGTATTAGCTGACTTCATTGCAGATTTTACACCTAACATGCATGTGCAGACAGAAAAAGAACTTTGCTGTATGACCGTGGGACAGTCAGCCAGAATCTGGAAGTTGCAAGTAGACGGCTCAAGTAACACTAGAGGAAGTGGACTCGGACTCGCCCTAACTTCACCCCAAGGTGACGTAATCGAACAAGCAGTCTGATGCGGGTTCAAAGCAACCAACAATGAATCTGAATACGAAGCAATGATAGTTGGACTCGGACTAGCCAAAGACATGGGAGTCAAAAAGATCGTGGTCTTCAATGATTCTCAGTTGGTAGTCAACCAAATGCAAGGTAGCTATTAGGCCCCGGATAAAAAGATGACAACCTACCTCAACAAGACTAAAGAGTTGCAGTCGGTCTTCGACGAGTTCACTATCAACCAAGTACCAAGAGGGGAGAACAATCATGCGGATGCATTAGCAAACTTTGGATCCTCCATCCAGACAACCGACCCCAAGACAATGCCTGTAGTATATCTCCAATGGCTAGCTGTTTGAAAAGATGAAGAAGAGCAAGTTAGTGACATCTCCAACAACCGAACATGGATGACTTCAATAGTCGAGTACTTGGAGCAGGACATACTTCTCGAATATAAGAACGAAGCACGTCGGGTCAAGGCTCAATCAGCCTGCTTCACTATTATACAAGGTAAACTCTATAAACGTTCCTTTTCTTGTCCTTATTTGAAATGCATTAACCCTGCAGAGGCCAAATACATACTGGCTGAGTTGCATGAAGGAGAGTGCGACAACCACTCTGGAGGACGAAGCTTGGCGCACCGTGCCCTAACACAAGGCTACTACTAGCCAACTATGCGAGCTAACGCCTATGACTATGCAAAACGATGCGAAAAATGCCAACGGTTCGCTCAAATATCCCACCAACCTTCGGAGCATCTCATCTCTATCACATCCCCTTGGCCATTCATGAAATGGGGGATGGACATAGTAGGCAAGCTTCCAACCGCACCAGGACAGAAGGTGTACATGTTTGTAGTAACCGACTACTTCAACAAGTGGATCGAAGCAGACTCGTTCCACCAAGTCAGAGACAAAGAGGTAAAGGGCTTCATTTGAAAGAATGTAATCTGCATGTATGGAGTACCGAAAGAGATCGTAACGAAAAATGGCTCTCAATTCATCAGTTTCGACTTCCAAGACTTCTGCAGATTCTGGAATATCAAGCTCAGCTTCTCAACGCCAAGGTATCCCTAAGCAAATGGACAAGTAGAGTCATCCAACAAGACTATCATGAACAACATCAAGAAGCGCCTTGAAAAAGCTAAGGGAAGATGGGCTGACGAGTTACCAGGAGTCCTTTGGTCCTACCGAACCACAACTAGGACTTCGACGAGAGAAACACCTTTCTCATTAGCCTATGGGATGGAGGCAGTCATCCCTACCGAGAGTGAAGTTCCGACAGCTAGTTATGAGCTAATGACAGACAAAGTAAATTGGGAAAACATGTGCCATGAACTCGACACCATCGATGAAAGAAAGGACAAAGCACTCTTAAGAATCTCAGCCTATCAATGAAGCATAGCTAGACATTACAACAAGAACATCTGCACTCGGACATTCAAAATAGGAGAGTGGGTACTACGAAGAGTGTTCCAGAACACTAAGGAAGCGGGAGCAGGTAAGCTCGCCCTGACATGGGAAGGTCCCTACCTAATCACAAAGGTAGTCAGACATGGAGCATACAAGCTACAAACTAAAGAGGGACGCGAAATCAATAACAACTGGAACGTTATCCACTTAAAACAGTATCATTTTTAACTCAATCTAGTCTCCTTTCATTTTCTTTCATCAATGATCTCAAGAGATCTTCATTCAAGCAACATACTGACACTGTCATGCAGGAAGTGTCAGAACTACATTTGGGCTTGATCCTTGCAAAGGGTATGTAGGCAGCTCCACGGAGCGCAGCCCCCTATCACAACCATTTTTTTTTTTGGCATATACTACGAACAGATCAATAACTAATCTAAGTATAAATTGACTAAGTAACTTTATACTTAGATTGGGGGAAATAAGATACTAATACTCCATAAGTCATTCAGCCAACCGACATTCGATGCAACAACTTAAAGAACACTAACATAAGCTACAACCAGTCATAATACAACAAAACTAGGTCAGTTAGATCAGGATACAATACTACATAAGAAAAAGTTCATACAACAACTAAAAATACATAAGATGAGACAAACTCAATCATCCCCCAACAGTGAACTCGAACAAAAAAGAATTAGTCATCCGCAACTAGATCATGAGTAGTCATGATGCCAAAAGAAGTGGATAACTCTTCGGCCCGGGTCATCCCTTCAGCCCTCATCCTCTCCAATTCCTAAAAATCTGCAATGTATGTAGAAACATCCCAGCTATCAGTCTTACCATCCCGAAACTCACTGGCCATTACACCACGACATTAGATCTCAGCCTCCAGCCCAATCACTAACATCTGATTCTCCAACGAAGCTACCTCGGCTTTCAAGACATCAACTTGACCAAGAGTCACCCTCAGCTTCTCGGCATCAGCTTCCTTGGATTCTAGTTGAATCTTTAAGTCAGCTATAAGTTGATCAGACTCCCTCTTGGAATCTTTCAGCCGACCAACTTCACCCGAAGATCATTTCTTTGACCTCTTACTTCCTTTAGAGTTGCCAATAAGGACTTGATTTTCTTCTTCAACCAAATGACCCCTTGCAAACCCTGAAACATTGAAAAAATGTAAGACAACATGAGATATCAGCTAGTCGACACAAACAAAACTAAAGGAAGTCTTTGTACCTGGAACAAATGGGAAACAATAGTGTCAACTGACCCATCCATACCGACTTACTCCATCCTTTGATCATCTTCGGGACATAACAGCTTATCAATCTCTCCTAAGTGAGGCCCAATCTCACTATAAGCGGCAGCATTGGAGGGGAATGAAAGGGCAACAATGTCGCTAAACAGGTCGGAAGAATCAGCCTGCACAACCTTCTTCTTCTTTCTCATTTGACTCCGCGTCAAAATAGGAGGATCAGCAGGAGGCGCGACGACCTCTCTATCAGCATCTGAGCTCCCAACGGATGATTTCTTCGCTTGATGCAAATGTTCCAAGGCATTGGAACCAGTTAGAGGAAGTGTAAGAGGTCGAGACATAGCTATGTCTGCAAACAACCGCTCACTTGTCGTCAACTTAGTCAACAAATTGGGAGTATATCCCAAGACTTTCTAAACTTCTCTTGATAAACACAATACGAGGATTATCAAGACTCTAGAGAAGAGGAATACCTTCAGGGAGTTTTTCAACAGAATGCCACAAAGAACTCTGACGGAGACTCGATTCAGACAACAAATCACTCCACTCACGCTCCGCCTCTAGAATAGCAAGAATACTCTTGAGCCGACCGGAAGACTCCCTCGAATCCCAAAGGTACTCAACTCGAAGTCTACCTGCAAAATAATAGATGTATCAGCAAAAAAAAACAAGCATATCTAAAGAAACGGATTAATAGGCAAGCATAAAATACTCACACGTAGGAGACCATGAACAAGGTATCCTACTATCAGCAGGTAACCCCAACAAGATGAAAGGGACGAAGAAGTAACGGTCCTTCCACCTCTTATCTCCACTCTTCAAACTAATAATTAGAGGAGGGTCTTGCCCCTGGTCTTTAACTAGTACCTACCCTTGTCATATAGATGTGCCTTCAAATAGTAAGCTCTCAACAAGTCAGCCACCCCAAGCGTTATGTTGTGTCTTTCATAGAGGACTTCGAGAGACATCAAAACTCGCATGTCAGGTCGCTCCACCTTAGCAGGAGCATGCAGACTGATGGTATCAGGAATCTCATAATGACGACGAAGATAGGGCAACTCACCTAAACTTATCGAAGACCTAGGATTGGCTACCCCAGAACAGTTACGGTGAACAGTGAACCGGAAATTTGACTCGCTACCCGAGTCCTTTGGTTAAAAACGTGATCTAAGTGTTATTATCAGGTTAAGGTGGAAACCAATAAAAAGGAAAGGATATTTTGCATTAAGTATATAAACTGCTCATGAGCCATTAAAAACGTTTACAAGATGTTTGCAATACAAAAAGGTCGTTACTGTTTCAAATTTACAACCCCCGCTGACCTAAGCGGCAAAAATAGGGTAAACCCCTAGTTCCTCTGAGAACTCCTTAGCCGTGGTGGTCAAGTGGCCGCATATGTGCACAACACCACCTAAGCTCTCCATTCAAGGTTGGGTGAGCTTCTCTTTCCCTTTACCTGCACCACATAGCACCCATGAGCCAAGGCCCAGCAAGAAAACACAATAAAGCATGATATAATATCAACAATGATCATAATAATCAATCAGGACCAACAGTCCAAAAAAGATAGGTGATAATAGCCAAAAGTCACATAAGTGGGTACAGCTCCCTCTAGCCATGCGACGATAGGGTCACCAGGGCTTAATTGATAAGTGGTTCTTTCATAAGTTTGATTAGGACAGGTGTATGGTGAATAGTCACCAACATAACCTTCCTCCCGACTCTAGAGTCGTAACTATGGACAACGTCCCCTAGCCATGTGACAAACAGTCACCGGGGCCATATGCCCTGGCTATGAACATCTGGTCTTAGACCAGGCAAGCACTTATAAGTTCTTCGACCTTAGGGTCGGTCCAGCATTAATTTCATAAAGCCATTCAATGCATGTTTCTCGACTTTAGGGTCGGTCCCTGACTAGTCAGTGCCATAAACAAGTAATCAATATTCGCTAGCATTTAATATGCAATCCATGTCCACATATATCAACCAACATGCTTCAATAACAAACCATGCATGTCACATACCTATACAGGGTGCAACTGTATTCATACACTGTTTTCTTACCTCTGGTTCGAGTGAAAGTTATTATAAGAACGACCCCTGAGAACGATCAACATTTAAATTCCTTGATGGTCACCTGGTCATAACCAAAAATATAGGATTCATCAATAAAAATGATAACAGAGGATTTTCAAACCAAAACCTAGCCTCCGAGACATCAAACACTACTCAACCGGGTACTAGGTTCAACCCCGAGGCCTAAGGCTTGAATCCCCAAGCTAAAAACACCATTTTGGCCAAAAATCCACTAAGGGCCGCGGCCCGCCCTAGTCGCGGCGCGGCGTGCCCCTCAAACAGAGAGGGCCTTCTCTGACGGACGCCATGAGCCGCGGCGCACCACAGCCATGCCGCGGCTCAATACCCAGTTTTGCCAAAATGTCAGCACGCACCAGCAAACTCTCCCCTGCGTTTTCCCTTGAAACCAAGCCTTCAAACCAGTTCTAAACCTCCTCCAAACACTCAATTTAACCTCTAAATATCACCCATAACTCACCCTCATCAAACCCCAAGCTAAACTTCAATCAAAACCTCCTCAAATCCAAACTATCAACAAGAATTCATAAGCTGAAAAACTAAAGGAAAAACAGAGTGTAAACCAGAAACCTATGGCTAAACTCACCTCAAATTCGGATTTGAACCTCCTTCAATGGTTGAACCAAGTCCACAAACCCAGCCCTTGGATTTCCTAGCTTGAAACCCCACTTTGAGCTCAAAAACTCCAAAGGAGAAATGATGAAGGATGGTGTACGGGTTGGAGAAGAAAACCCTGTTTTGGCTCTGTTTATTCTATATGCTTCTACAGCCAACTAAGGGTTGTATAAATCCATCCAAATGACTAAAATACCCTTAAGTCATTTAAGGCTTCTAAAACCATTCCAAGGGTAAAATTGGTACTTTCCACTTACACCGTTAATCATAATTAACACTTCCCAATTCCCGCTAATCTCAATATTCTCAAACACCAATAATTCATATCCCATTACCCTATAATTCCCGGTAACGCTCTAATCATTAAAAACACCTCGAGACTCACCCCGAGCTTAAACTTGTTATGACCAAACCGATAAATCATATTTAAAGATCGTCTCATGCCGAGATACTCGAACCAATCCACATTATAATGTGGCCTCACAATATATCATTGACATGCAAACAAATATATAATTATACCCTCAACGGGCCAAATTACCAACACACCCCTGTAAACAGAATGTGGACCCACATGCATGCGTTTAACATCATATTATAATATAATTCTCATAGACATGCATAAGCATAATTAATGGCATAATTAAACAGTTATAGCCCTCCCGGCCTACTAATCCAGCCATTAAACCATATTAGGGAATCCGGGGCATTACAAATTGCATCATCACTCACCCCCATTGTGTTTAAATGTTGCACATAGCTCCAGAAAGTTCGCTATATGCATTTGAATCTTTGTGTAAGATTGTCGGCTTGATCTCAAAATTATTAACATTAATTTTCGATGGTCTAATGCACGAATGTACTCCTATGACAGTTGGTAGCGCATAATCTCTCAGTGTTCGTGCATTTTTGTTGTGCTCCTCAGCAACAACCACCCTATTTGTAACGTCCTCCTAATCAAGGATCGTTACACTCTGTATTTTAAATAGTGTCAGACTTGCTAATCAAGTAATTTGGTTATAAATGTGTAACTAAGCTTAACGTCAAGGGTTATGGTTAAAAATTTTGGTCAAAGGAACTGTTGACTTTTCATTTAAAAGTTTCATACATACATGGGATCCCAAAATATTACAAACAATCGTTTAAAAAGGTGTGTATACATCAAAAGTTACAATTGGTCGACCTAAGCGGCAAAATAAGGGATACAACCCTAGTTCCTCTGAGATACTCTCAGTCGTGGTGAACGAGCAGCCACATATGTACACGCCGCCACCGAAGCTCTCCAACTCATGGATGGTCAAGCTTTCCTTTCCCCTTACCTGCACCACATAGTACCCATGAGCCAAGGCTCAACAAGAAAACTTAACATGTGCATGAATAGTAAATACAGGTTCTAAATACATATCTAGCATGCCCAGGAGTAATAACCTACTCATGCATGCATACAATTACAAATAAATGATCACTGGATCATTCTGGGGAACGATGCTCTGAATAGTTGACCATAGAGTCAACCTCGTGCCCTATGCCCTAGATATGTGACCATAGAGTCACCTGGGGCCTTTGCCATTAGCTCTGAGTAACTAGCCATAGAGCTAGTCCAGCGTACCTAGTGCTTTAATTTTTCAACGACCATAGGGTCAGCCAACGTAATAGTACGTTCCTGATTGGGCCTAAGCCTTTTGACCGGCGCGCGGCGCGCTATTTCCGCCCTTGACTAATAAGTCAAGCCCTGAGCCAGGTATTCAGATACAGATACAGATACAGATACAGATAAGCATACCTCAGACAATACAAGTATGCATACATATTAATCATGTAATACCAATTAAATGCAAACATAGTAATAACCATGTTCCTTAAAGGGGCCGAGCCCTAGCTACGCAAACCATGCGAACAATCATATAACACTTAGCCAAAAACGGAATATTCAAGTATGTTTAATTAACAAGCGCAAACATAACTCAATCACGTTCATTCACAGGGGCCCGAGCCCTATTCATAGTTATAATCAAACAACCGGGTCAAGCCCTAATCACATATACCACGTATTGGGTGCAGTTTTCTTACTTTAAGTCTGAGTATATAGTAATAATAAGAACGACATTCGAGCACGATCCCACTTCCGAGCCCCTAGCGATAACCTCAATTGGAAGTTAATTTCCCATAGCTGCAACAAATCCAATCCCCCAAGTTCAGGCCTTCAATTCCCAAGTTTTCAGCCAACATTTCTCCTTAGTTCTCAATAAATCCTCTTAGAAAATGGAAGAGTATGAGGGAGAGAGAGAGAGAGATTCGGTTGGTGGAGAGGCAAGAAAGAGTGTTTTTTGTGTTTTGTTTTATTTTCTTAAGGCTTAAGTAACTTAAGCTAATCCCGAGGTTCGTGGTTCCAAAAACGTCCCTGATGGCAAAATGGTCAAAATCCCCGGTATCCCCTCCTATTCTCACTAACTACAAATATATCATCAATTATCTATTCCCGTTACTCGATAACCCAATAAAGTATCAGTTACCCAAAATACTCCTTGACTCGCCCCGAGTCGGGTATTGGGTCACGTTGTAACTTTCTTGCTAACTTGCTCCCTAGGATCGTCTCGTGCAGAGTAACCCAAATAAACTCACATAATAATGTGGTCTCTCACATATACACACACATATACAATTATGCCCACAACGGGCCAAATTACGAAAATTGTTTTTCTAATAAGAAGCGGACCCACATGCATATTTAATACCCTAAACATGCATATCTAGTCATGTTATCATATAACTCACATAATCACATAATTACACACAAATATATCTCATATAAGCATATAATTCCATAAATTGTCATCCTGGCCCCCTAATCAATGTCCTAAGTCTTATTAGGTAATTTGAGATATTACACTATTACTGGCAATATTGTTCGTCCCTTGAGCGAGTTCTTGTGCCATTCTCTCTATTGTCTTCTTCTTTTTCTTGTTCTGTCTACAAATCTATTTGAGGATCAAAAGATACTAAGTTAGCAACTCATTTTCTTTGCATAAACCACTAGATAACCTGAAATAGATACAACAGACAACAACTTTATTAGTATAATCAAAGAAACCAAATTAGAATCAAATTAAATATTTTGATATTAATAATGATAGTCCCCGACAATAGTGTCAAAATCTTGTTGTGGAATTTCCAATGCAAGTATACGTAATCGGAAATAAGTAATAATAAGGAAAGTAAAGTTTGTATCCACGAGGATTGATTATTAATTATCAACTAATTTAACTTTAATTCTATTTGGTAAATGAATATCAAGTTTGAGAAATTTAAGTAATCAAATAAAGGAATAAATAAAAATTACAAGATAATAGATAATAATAAAATTAAATGGATGAAAACTTAGGGCAATTAATTTCATCAACTATCCACTTTATATTTTGCTAATCAGATTTCATAATTCTTCTTCATATAATGATAACGAGTTTACTAAAGCAAATCCTATTCTTTCTCAATATATAAGATCTCAAATTATATTTCACTTTCTACACCTCTATAATTATTCTAACATACAAAAAAAGGCATTAAGATTAAAAACTCAAAAGCTACGCAACCCATACATGTATTCTCATCCAATATGTATTTGTGATTGTATAACTATAGCATATTCAATTCTTACTTCTCATATCTTGAATTAAAATCATAAATCATGGAAAAGATGGCCAATCAATCACTAGCATTATGCATAAATTAAATAATTCAATATAAAGACGAAGAAGAAATCATAAAATCATTATAACTAATAATAAATATTCAAGTGGCTATATAAAAAATGCTAGAAAATATGTTTAGTTCATAATCACAATAGCAACATCCATGAAATTAATAAAAAGTGCATAAAGAAAAAGAAGAAGAAAGAAAAACTCTAAAGGGATCCAATTTTTGTTCTCCACAACACTTCTAGATGCTTCTCGGAGTTTAGAGCTTAGAAAACCTGATCTAAAACGCATCTAGTTATGTTTAAATAATGTTATTTGCGCTTAAATGACAAAATGCCAAAATTGCCCTTCAGATTCCGACCTAAAATCATTGTTCTGGGCTTCCAGCGCGGTCACACCCAAGCCCTAGAACTGTCACGCTACTTCACCTGAAATGGATATACAGATTGTGAGCGCAGTCGCGCCTAGACATGCACCGTGGTTACACTACTCATCTAAAAATGTCAGTGTTCACCTTTTTTTCGTCTTTTTCTTGACCTTCACATCTCTTTTTCATTTCAAACTCCACTCAAGCCTTCCATACCTGAAACAACACCAACAAAAGTGTAAATACGTACAAAATGGCTCTAAACTAATAAAGCACAACTTAAAATGACACACTAAAACTAGCCTAACAAACACGAATGAGACTTTCCAACCGAACCCATTTAGGATTTTGAGTAGATAATTAGATTAGCTCTTAAAGGAGTGATTGAGGAATCAACAATGTGAACTCAAGTAAAGGAAGCTAGGCAAGTGTGACTCAAGACCCAAATTTGAATTAATTAGTCTTTATTAATTCATTTAATAATGACTAGTAGGGATGCACATTTTCTCCATGGGGACGGAGCCCCGTGGGGACCCGCCCCTAATGGGGTGAGGAATCCCCATCTAAATGGGGAACGGGGCAGAGACAGAGATAATTTTCATTCTCTGAATGTTAAATGGGGCGGGGGCGAGGTTGACACTCCCTGCCCCGACAGGGCCCCATTTAAATTATTATATATTTTTCTAATATTTTATATCTTTCTTTATGTGTTATTGTAGTATATTAGTAACTTTTTTTATTATTTTTAATTTTATTTGGTATTATGTTTAGTATTTTAAATCATAAATATTATGCAATATTTTAATTTACATATAATTTACTATTTTTATTTTAAAACTTTAATCTAAAATTGATTTTTAAATAAATGGGTTCCCCGTGGAATTCCCCATCCCGTTCCCGACGAGGAATAAGTGGGAATGGAGCAGGGACGGAGATTAAAATTATAAATGGGAACGGGGATGGGGGATCACTCCTCGCCAATTCTCTGCCTCGTGTGCATCACTACTACTAGTCAAGCGAGCAAAATAGTAAAACATTATTTATTTGTAACATATTTTATTATTCTTAATTAAAAAAATTTGGATTATAACCAATCGGGTAACAAACTTCCTTGATAAAAGGAAAATCTATTGAACCAATCACTCTACAAATAAAGAGGTCAAGCTGTAAAATGTAAGTCTGTAGTTTTGGAGTATGCAAAATTGTAGTCTAAATTGCACCATACCAAACTACTATAAATCGATTGTCTTTTCATATCATCTTCGATAATTCATAAAGCACAAACTTTTCTTCCTCAATTTTTCATTTACGAAATTATGAGTAAACACTAATAACATTACAAAATTTAAAATGTGGAATTAAATTAACATTAATTATTATAAAAAAAATACTATTTTTAAGCTACTACTAGATGAAATATCAGTTGTTAAGAATTCTTGCTCGACACAAACTAATCAAGAATAATGAAGGTCAAATCGTACTCTGAAACGCACAAAGTAATCATTTGTAACATGAATATACTAATCCATAAAATTAAAATATAATTATAATTATTGTCATATTCTACATTTAGTGTAATATAAATTCATTATAATAGTTTTTTACTTGAATTTAAGCAGGGCTGTTGTTTGGCTTAAATGAATAAAATATATATATTTGTAAATTTATTTTTCTTAATATAATTATATATCGTGCCAATGCCAATGCTATTCTGTGTCAATCCAGATAAGATTACAAGTAGTGAAGTGCCAACTCAAACATGTTTAGCACGACTATTAATCATATCAACCTAAAGACATATATTCTGTCTACACGTATTGTGAACATTTTAACTAGTTGAACACAATCAATACACACATGTAAGCAAGTTCTTCGTAATTTAAGTGTTTGATACAAGTGCACTAGTGCAGCTACAGTTAATGAACTAGCATTCAAAGACCAGTTGCCACTTCCGATCAGTAACAAGATTACAAGAAGATAGTTTTGAGATAAATTGAACTATAACATAATGCATAGGGTTATATGCACAAAATTGGTCAAATTAAATTTATACATTTCTTTACAAGTGTGGTCAAAAGACATCTAAACTTAAATAAAAACGAGATAGAGAATCGATTTCTAAACATCAGCATCTGGTTAAGATACAAAAAAGTCTTGCAAATTCATGTCAGCAGATTTCAATTACCAGGCCTACGTTTCCATTAGAAACCTCACCTTCCTATGTTTTTTGTCTTCATTCCCACGAGCTTTGGAGTTTCGAAGACATGACTTTAGTTTAGGTTCTAGTTGTTTCCTAGTCAATAGCTTCGTTCTTCCTCTTGTGCTTTCAAATGAATCAAACCAATACCAAACATTTCGTTGACCAGGGAAAAGCTTCTTTCTATTAGAATATTGGTATGCAGCAACAGCATCAGATTGGTTAAAGAAAGCCACTTTGGCAGACCCTGCAGAACAGAAGATTTTGGTTTCTACATAATCAACTGAGCCAAATGGAGAAAATTTCTTTACCAGTTCCTGCTTTGATGGCAGATTAGAATCTTCTGAAAACTTCAAGAATAGAGATTTTGAGCCAGCAAATCTGGCAAGTGCCTTTGATTGCAGAGCCTTGGGGAGCATTTCAGTATCATCAATTCCATCTTTTGAAGCTGCGGTTGAGCTCACATTTTTGGTGTTTTTACAATATGTAACACCCTTACTATCACAAGGTTGCATTCGAATTTTATTATGATTTAGATGGAACTCTGATGACTTTACCTGTGTTTCCAAATCGTTTTCACTGTTCTCAACATCATTAGCATGAGTATCAAATATCTCGCTGAAATTTAAGTCAGCTGCAGAAGATGGCAGTGTGGTAAAGCCGTTATCAACCTTCATATCTTCACTCTGAAACATAGTTCCAATCTTACCTCTTGCATTATAACGACAAGTAATGAAAGTTCTATTATTTTTCAGACTGCCAACATTCACATCAGGCTCTTCCAACTTGACAGAAGACAGGTATGTATCTTCCACTTTAAGTTTCTGATCCTTGCTAATTTCAACAACATTTCTACCATGATGATCTGAATCTTTGCAGATAGAAAAATCAGACATGTTATGGAAAACTTCCAACAAGCTACTATTGCATGTATAGGTTGCGATCTGGGCCCTAAAGTTTTCAATTTCTAACTTATCCGGGGAACCTGAGAAGTTATTATGACTTGAAGTTTCCTTCCAACCAGTATTACTTCTTTCTGCATAAGGATCAATGCTATTGTATGAAGAGAAAGGTACAGCAGGACACAACTTAAAAGAAGGGTCTTTCAAAAAACCATTAAATAAAGCTACCTCAGTATCACTTCTGTTTATTCTTTCACTAAACTTAAAAGAAGAATCAGACACAGCACTTTGGTCAAGCTGCCTTTTAAACCTTAGTTTCCTCAGAGGAGAATCAGAAACAGCTTTTAAGTCAAAGGATCTCTTACAGCCAAGTTGTCTCCCAGGCCTTTCCATGTAAGGCACAATGGAGCAACTAACTTCAGCATCACATTTATTTTCATCATCATTAACACTTCGCTGAGTCTTGAAATAACCAAGGTGTGAAAAGTAGGCTTCTCTGCTTTCCAAAGAAGAGCACTTTTTGTCTTTAATATATACACCAGAAACTTTATGGGAAAGAAAATTTCTGAACCTCAAAATATTTTGCTTGGTGATATTTAAGCAATTTACTTCTAAACAAAATGAATCCAATGCAAGATATCGCAAATTTACCAGCATCTCAGTAACTGATTGTTGACCCTCCCCTTGCTTAAATTGAGTTGCATTATTCTCCAGAACAACCCCTTTAATGGGTTGATATGTTTCCTTTGAAAGAAGAGTTATTGGGTTGATAATTCTTGCCATACCAGCTTCCATGCTCACGTCCACTGGAATAGGAGACACCTGACCTTTAGAATCCGGTTCTAAATTACGTACTTCATCTTCAACCAAACCTGAACATGCATAATACTGTAGCTCTAAGTGAGTACCTGGGGAAAAAAAAATTTGTGTTCATTTCTAACAGTTATTCATGTCAGAAATGCCTCCAAGCAAAGCTAAGCTAATTGCTATTAACAAATTATGTTAAGAAGTAATAACATAGGTTGAACAATAATAAAATCCTTACCAAATTAAAAAAAATAATAATAAGGATTTTCAACCATAAATGACAACACCCAAAGAATGAAAGCAACCAATTGGTGATTAGTAGACATACTCCAATACTCCAAAACACCATAAATCACACTCCATCCTCAGTGTGATTTAGACTTACTAAAATCCTTACTAGCTTCCTTAATTCACATTCTGAATCTTGAAAATTAAATGAGATTACAAATATACCTTTCTCAAGGCAGCGACGGCCCCGCCTTGCTTCCCGGTAAGCCTCCCTCTGTCGGACCGCATTAAAATCTCGAAGCACCTGTATTTGTGCAATCCCTCTAACCGCGCCGATGAAACCCTCAACTTCAACGTAAGGCAAAACAGCCTTGTTCTGCACGAAACCCAGCAGCGCCTCGGGCCGAAACGAGCTCTTCGCCTCAAAGGCCTTCGTGCCACCGACCGATTCCGAGTGTCCGAGCCAACTCCCGGATATTTCCGACCGGCAGCGACACCTGAGGCTCAGAGCGGTCCTCCGGCAGAGCAATCGCAACGCGGAATCGAGCATGGCGCCACCGTCGAGATCCTCGGCCGAGAACAGTTGGAGGAAGTTTTCAGAGAAAGAACGGATTTGAGAGAGTTGGAAATGGCGAGGGTAGTGATGGTCGAAGAAGGAGACCAAGAAGAGGAAGCAACCATGGGTGTGTTCTTCCCTTGTCTGAATAAGACCAGGCCACCAACGCGAGCCAGAAGATTCATCATCTTGTACCTTCGCCCATACAATCTCACCAATCTCCATTTTCTTTATTCTAAGCTTTGAGGTTCTCACAGCTCACTGTCCAAATCCGCTTTGGGTTATGTCAGAAATGTTTTCATTTGTTTTCTTTTTCCTTACTATTACCATATTCCATAAAAATACGGGGGAAATAATTTATGTTTGGCGCCAAAGGGAACGATATAAAAAAGAAAAAAAATAGTTTTTTATTTAATTAATTAAAAAATTGACAATCAAACCTAAAAACTTTGAGATTGTTGTCACATTAACTAAAAAAAACTGTTTTTTTGTTTTTAAAAGTTAAAAACTGTTTTTTGAAAAGCTGTTTGGCGTTGTTTTCAGAAAATAATTTTTAAAATCGTTACAAAAAATAGAAAATTTTGAGAACAACAAAAAGTTATTTTTTGTTGTCCTCAACATTTTTTTGTTTATTTTTTTTCTCATATTATTTATTTATTTATTATTATTTAACATTATTTATTGTCACATAATTTTTTCTCTCATTAATTTATCTCTCTTCAGTTTCTCTCACATTACTTTATCTCTCATTACTTAATATATCTTTATTTTCTCTCTCTTGTCATTTCCTCTCTCATTATTTTCTCTCTACTCATTTTCTTTCTCATCAAATTCTCTTTTTTTTTTTGGATCAATTTCTATTTCTTCAAATTTTAGGGTCCTTACTTTCTCACTTCATATTTTTCATCATTTTTTTCAAATTATTTTATCTTATTATTTATTACAAACTTTTAAAATATTTTTCTCTTTGTAAATATATTTGTTAATATTTTATTTAAGATTTAAAAAAAATAAAACTAAAAAATCAATTTTAGAAAACATTAACCAAACACCTCTCGTTTTTTTAAAACTACAAAAACAATTTTTTGTTCTCAATTTTGAGAACACAATTTTGAAAACAAAAAACAGAAAACAATGCCAAACAATGAATTTATTTTTATTTATTAGTTTTTAAAATTGTAATTAAAATTCATTAAGTTTTAAAAATAGAATTTTTTTATTTTCAAATTTTTTTTAAATTGTATTTTACTTTTTTCGTTTTTTTTCTTCAAATCAACAAAACAAAAAATAAAAATAATTACCAAACAATTTTTATTTTTTAAAATAAAATTTGACCAAACACAACCATTGAATTTACACCTCCCATATTTTCTAAAACTAACTCTAAATTTTTTTGTTTGGACAAAACTCTATAATAACCTATCTACATGGTAAACCGGAAGAAATAAACTTTCATTAATAATCTCAATAAATAACAAAATATTAGAGTCTCAATATGCTAAATTGATAATCTGGATACTTGCATAAGATCAAAACAATATTTTCCAAGTTTTTTTATGGTGATAAAAGAAAATATAGTTAATAATTGATATCTAATATTTAATATCCTTTTCTGGGAAAATTTTATTTCTATAATTCTAAAGTATTATTTTTTTGACAAAGTGATTTGTTTTTCTTTAGACTAAACTTAACTTCATTTCATTTTTTTTTCCGAAATAATCACCACACTTGAATTTTTTATTTATTTTTTACATATTATATCAAAGTTATTTATTATTATTATTATTACAATTGAGAAAAAATGTAGGTAAATTAGAAATTCATAAGCTAGTTTATTATTTTTGCATTTTAGTTGATAATTTATGGTGTTTAGTTAGATGATAACAAAATAAATATCATAGTTTATAGAAAAATTACACATAACACTTTAATTTTTTTTTTAAATTACAAAAATACGGATAATAGATTGTTACAGTTTTTTAACTATCTGTTACAATTATTTCTATTTAGTCTATAAATGTTATTTACAAAATTGTAACATATAGTTACAAACTTATAAACTTTAGTTACAAATTTGTCAACTTTGGTTATGAAAAACTGTATTATTACAAATTTGTAATTTTGTTTTACGAAAAAACTTCATATTTACGATTGTCTCTTCATATTTTTGTAATTTTTTCCAGATTCTGTACTTTTAGTATTTTTTTTAAATCTTAGGTATCTTTGTAAATTTCCCTAATTTATAAATAATTACCATATTTGAATGTAATATACACAATTATTTTTTTTACGAAAAAAAATATAAATAAATTCACCAACGAAACAAACTTACACACACTAGTTTTTTTTTTAAAAAAAAAAAGATAAATAAGTGAATTTTTATTTATAAGTTGAGACATAAAACTTGTAGTTTAAGGGGTATTCTTAATTTTTTTTTTAAAAAAAGGTATTCTTAAAATGTGGACGGTTGATTTTCTTAATAAAAAATTTATACATAATATATTCTTACTTATGTTAGATATTGTGTACGTTGGCATGTTTATCTTTAACAAATTTTATAAATATATTTTTAGAATATTGGCGGTAAAATATGTTTTATGTCTCGTTTAATCTGTCATAAATTATATTTATGGTTAATGTAGGATAAAATAAAAGGAATTTACATGAAATATTGGGAAAATTAAATAAATTTTGATATATATGACTTTTTTTTGTGTGTGCATTTTTCATGGTATTTTTTGTTATTTAATTTTTTTATGGGTTTTGTTATCCCATGTTTATCAAATAAATTATTTAGTTTCCCACATTTTATTGAATAAGATTATTTATACTAAATTTGAATTTTTGTGAGGGCATTTTAGTAATTTTATGTATTTTTTTTTCTGTTTTTTTGGAAAACAATTTTTTAAGAAAAATCAATCTTCAGTGTTATTTCTTCTGGATGCAGGTACTCGAGTACCTATATCTTATATTTTTTTTAGTTAGCTTCAGTATCACATTTTTGTATAACCATGATTTTGTCTTCTCCTCTCCTTCAGCATTTGTTATTCTGATATTCGTTCTTCTTTTTCATTTTGTTTTAGGGTTTTATAAGCTTTATCGTTGTGGATTTGTGGCTTCTGTGTTGTCTTCGTCTCGGTGAGTACCTAGTTACAAGGGTCTATTTTTTTTAGGATGCTTCAGTATCACGTTTTTGTATAACCCTAATTTCGTCTTTTTCCTCTCCTTCAGTATTTGATATTCTGATTTTCGTTCTTCTTTTTCGTTCTGTTTTTAGGGTTTTATAAGTTTTCTCGTTATGGATTTGTGGCTACTGTGTTGTTTTCGACTCGGTGAGTACCCGGTTTCAGGGTTTATGTTTTAATTTTGTTAATGAATATTTTTTGTTAATTTTGCTTTGGATTATCTATTTTCGGTCGTGGATGATTGTTTTTTAGTCGGTGTTAATGGTGGTTTTTGTTTTTGGTGCACGATTTGATGGTTAGTTTTTTAGTGGGGGTTTTGACAGTTTTTGATCAGTTATTTTGGGGAAGTTTATGGGTAGTTATTTGTAATTTGTGCTCTATATATATCTGTTATTCTTTTTCATTTGTGTTGTTTGTTTTTATTTTATGCAGTGCATTGTCTATTTTATTTTCAAAGATTTTTTATGGATCATTTTGGTGAAGTTGGTGGTATTATTAGTTCTGAGAAGAAATTTTCTGAAATAGTAGAGGATGAATCGAAGACTGTATGGGATGTTATTGGCGAGATTCTTCCTCGAAGGAGTAACATTACTCGTTTGAAGTCTATTGCAAGGAAGAAGAGTAAATCACCTTCCTCTGTTAAATAGACGAAGGAATCGTGTGCATCTGGTAGTAAGGATGTTGTAGATGATTCTCTTGAGACTAAGCATGTTGTGGTATGTGTTTATTTTTTTAAGTATAATAATAAAAAAAATGTTCATATGTTTATGTTACTGTAATTGGTTTCACATTCGGTGGATTGTGTTTGTTTTATTTTTATGGTTGTGTTCTTAAAGTGTTTTGTTTCTTTGTACCTGGTTATATGTAACTGATTCTTATGGATAAGTAGTTTATTTTGCATAATGTTCAGTTTTGATTGAGTTTTTTTTTTTTTTAGTTTTATGGTTGTGTTTTTTTTTAAAGTGTTTTGTTTCTATGTAGCTAGTTACATATGTAACTCGTTTCTTGTAGATATGTAGTTTATTTTGCATAATGTTCATTTTTTATTGTGTTTGTTTTATTTTTATGGTTGTGTTTTTTTGTTGTTAAAGTGTTTTGTTTCTTTGTACCTGGTTACATGTGTAGCTGGTTACTTGTAGATAAATAGTTTATTTTGCTTAATGTTTTTTTTTTAGTGTGTAACTGGTTACCTTAGTGAATGTATTGTCTTTTTTTTTATATATTTCAAATATGCAAAAGTTAAAGACATATAACCGGTTTTATAAATGTAAATAAAGATCTATTTTCCATGTTTATATTGTATGAAATTGGTTACATGTTGTGTAATTGGTTTGTTTGTTTCTTCTGCAGGCTCATTTAAAAATCAATCCCTCTAAGAGGTTTGGAAGTAAGGTTCAACATTTCAATGACAAGACTATTATTAATGACTTGAAGGCTAAGTTGACCAAAAGTCAGAAAGCATTGTTTAAGAATACGCCATTTGGGCACTTCTTAGAAGTTTCTGATATTCATTTCCAAACCCAACTTGCCCAACTTGCCCAACTAGTGTTGTTGAGAGAGGTGTCTCACGAGAGGGAGGAAGAGGAGATGTGGTTTAAGTTGGGTCGTAGGGTTTGTAGATTTTCTGTTGAGGAGTTTGCCCTAGTTACAGGTCTTAAATGTGATGGTATTTTTTATTTAAGTCTTTTTCAAAAAAAGAAATTTCTGTTTAAGAAAAAAATATTTGGTCGTTTTGTTGGTAAAGTGTCAAAGGTCGAATTGCGAAATGCTTTCATTAGTAAGAAGTTAGCTGATGATGATGATGTCATGAAATTGGGTATAGTTCATATTTTTGTAAACTATTTGTACGGGTATACTAGTGAGAAGTTGGTTGATGACTTTTTTTTTAGATGGTTGATCGTGATATATCTGAACTGGGAAATATTAGTTTTGGGAAGTTTGTTTGGGATAGGAGTTTTCATTATTTGAAAATTGCTTTGAAGGGTGGAAATAAAAAATTTGGTGGAGTTTTTGTTGATGGGAAGGTTGGGCTTCACCCTTACAAATTTCTTGGTTTTCCAATTGCTTTTCTGATTTGGATATATGAATCTATATCTGAATTGAATCCTGAGTTTTGTCAGAGGGTTGGGAAAAAATATCCCCGTTTGTTGAATTGGAAGAGTTCTGATAATACATTCTTTTCAAACTTGGTGGCAAAGATTTTTAACAACAAAAAGTTATAATATTTTGTTTTGTAACTGGTTACTAGCTAGTTTTTTTGTTTGTGTACCTGGTTACAGATCATGGTAACCAGTTTCTTGTTTTTTTTATATATATATTTTTATTTATTCAGTTAACTATCTTGGATGTTTATCCAAATTCTGGGGAGAGGAAGAAACCAACTGTGAAGAAGTTTAAGTTTGAGCCTATATATTTGCCCAAGGAGTGTGCTAACAATGAATATAATGGTTCGGGTACCCAGGTACTTGTTAGTGTTGGTGTTTATTTTAGTTAAAAAAAAATATTATTTTGTATGAAATTTATAGGTTTGTTTTTATTTTTATTTTTTGTTGTTTTGTAAATTATTTTATTTTGTTTTTTCAGGTTGATAGTGAAAAATTTAGATTGATTAGTGAATCAATATGTTCAATAAAAGAGAGCCAACAATCTATTATTAGTGGTATTGCAATTATGAGGTCTGAGTTCATGGGGAAACTCAGTGATTTGTCTCTAATGATTGCAAAAATTGTTGAAAAAAATTCACAAAAAGTTTGAAGTTCTAGTGATGAAAGTGCTGGACATAATGAAGTGAAAAAGCCAGTTGATTTTGATAAAATATCTAGCCCTATTTCTGATGATTCTAAGGTAACTTGTTTGTTCTATGTTTTATTTTTTTTTAACCATTTTTTGTTGTAACCAGATTTTTTTTTTTTTTTTTGTCCAGGCTTGTGGGATGGATTTAGGTGAAGATTTTGATGGTAGTAAGGTAACTGGTTTATGTTTCTTAATAGTATGTTGTTTTTTGTTAGTTTATTAATGTAACCAGTTATTGGTGTAACTAGTTCATTTTTTGTTTTAGGGTGTTGGGAAGGATTTAAGTGAAAATTTTGATGTTGTTTATTTTGGGTTGGAGTTGTCAAATGTTGTGGGTGGAAATAAAGTTTTGAAATTTATTTTTGTTTTTGTTTCTTTGTATTATTCTATTTAAAATTGAATTTGTTGTAATTGATTTTATTGTTCTTCATTATAGGATTTTTCAAAGAAGCTTGAGTTCAGTTCAGTTGGTTTAAGTTTTGAAGAAATATATTTGGATCCAGAGATTTTGAAGGTTATTGATAAAACTGTTAAGTATGCAGAAGGAGAAAAGATGTTTAGTGGGAGTAAGGATGATTGGAAAGTTGTGATGGTTGGTGATGTTGATGAAGTTCCTGTTGCTATTGAAAAGATGGAGCATAAACCTAGTACTCATGTTAAATCTCCTTTTGTTACTGAGTTTGGTTCATCTGAAGCAAAAGAAAATGTGAAGAGGAAGGGAGAAGAAGTGGTGATTGTTAGAAGGTTGCTTCCATTTAAAGATGAAATTGGACAGAATATTTCAAAAAATGAATGCATGGATTATATTACATGGATTAAGGATAAAATGATTTTTAAAAATAAGTATGTTTTTTTTATATTTTGTTTAATATTATTGTTCTTGATATGTAATTGTCTATTAATATATAAATATTTTTTTTGCTTTGAAGGAAGAAGAAATTTTCTGATGTTAATAACATTATCAATCCACCGATGGATTATTCTTTTGTTAAAATTTCTGAGAAGACGTGGTTTTACAAGCTTCAAACTTGTGGGGAGGACCTTATGGACACTGTAAGTAACCAGGTTCTTGGTATAATGTTTATTAACTAGTATTTGTTTGTTTAGATGTTTTGTTATTTTTATTGATCATGATTAAGGCAAGTAACCAGGTTCTTTTAGTATTGCGTGTTACTTGTTTTGATTATTATTTATGGCTAGTAACCAGGTTCTTGTAGTATTGTGTGTAACTTGTTTTGATTATTATTTATTGGCTAGTAACCAGGATCCTAACTTTTGTTTGTTTATTTATTTTTTGTAGCATATCAATGTTTGTTTTTATTACTTGAGGAAGAAGATTAAGTTGAGTGATAGTTTGAACAAGAGGGTTACAACTACAGACTCTTGGTTTGATGCAACTATCAAGGGTTTGTATGATAAATTTTTGGTAGGCAAATATGAACCAAGCAGCATTCGTTTTGATAACCTCATTTCAGATTACATTATTGGTGAATATTTGTTTTGTAACACTCCTTGGGTGGATGTGGATTATGTTTTTTTCCTGTGCATGTGAAGGTTCAGTTGCATTGGGTTTTTATTCACTTTTCCATAAAGAGTAGGATGTTAACTGTCTACAACTCCTTGGTGGGGAAGAAGAATGAGAGTATTTCTTTGCCATATGTGAAGGCTTAATCTGTTGTTTTACCATATTTTCTAGACTTTCTTGATTTTTATGGTTCTAGGAAAGATCTGGACTTGAATGCTGGTCCATATTCTGTTGGGAAGAAGGATCCAATTGATTTTAATTTTGTCAAAGACTTGCCTTCTCAAGAGGAGAAGTAAGTAATTGGTTTTTGTAATTTTTTGTTTATTTTTCTATTATGTTTGTTTTTAATAATTTCATTTGTTGTTTTTTGTTTGTTTTCCAGTGATTGTGGAGTTTTGTTATCAAGTATGCTGATTTGTTTATCCATGGGAAGATTGATGACATCCCAAAGAACATGGCTGCCAAAGTTGCTACCTATCGCGATTATCTGCCATTAACTTATATAGTCATGCGAAAAAGAAGTAGATTGGTGGGTACAAGACAGAAGATGATGCTCCATCAAAGAAATCAAAGAGGAGGAGGAATTATAATTAGAGATTTTTGTAGTTTTTTTAAGTTGCATTAATGTCTATGTCTTTTTTTTCTTTGTTTAAAAGTGAAGTTGTGGTTTGTAACTGGATACTGGTTTAGTACTGTACATGTTTCTGGGTACTTTTTTTTTGTCAATGTAAAGAACTAGTTTCACATTTTGGCTTAATATAAAGTTTTTTTATTTTTATTTTATTTTAATGTGTATGTTTTTTTTCAATAGAGTTGGTGATTTTTGTAAAAGTTTGAAGATATTGTTATTTACATGTTTTTTTTCATATAGGTTTCAATTATTTTTGGAGAAGTCTGTGTGCTAATGGATAACTGATTAATGTATAGTTTGAAAAGATCAGTTTTACATTACAGGTAACTGGGTACAAATTTTTATTTTTTATTTTTAGTTTATGTATTATTTTTTGTTAAGTTATAATAATTTTTTATTCATGAGTTTTCAATGTTTTTTAAAGAGAGACTTCATTATGTAACTGGTTTGTAAATGTTAATTTTTTTGTAAATAGGTTTGTATGAGGATGGTGTAACCGGTTATTTCTGTTTTTGATAGTGAAAGCCATATGTTTTAGGTAACTGGTTATGTTTCTTTAGTTTTTATTTTTATTTTTTTTTATTTTTTTTGATCTATTTATGTTTTTTTGTGAAAGATTTGTGATGATGTAACTAGGTTTTTAAGTCGTTTGTTACATGTATATATAGTCGTTTGTTAAATTTATTTATAGTAATTGTTTTTTTATAACATGTGTTGTAACCAGGAACTTGAGTATCAAGTTTATAAAATGTAAAATGCTTAAAAAGTCTGTACTTTTATTGAAGTAGAAAACATTAGGATACAATTTTATTATATCAATTGAATTAATTGAAATTGTAGTCTATCTACTCTTTACAAATTTATTTGTCTAATTTCTTTGGCTTTGTTGGGTTTCCCTGCTTTGGGATTGGTTCATTCCTGCATGTTTTTCTATTATGTCCTGGTTGCGCGCATCTTCCACATTTTATCTACACTTTTGGTTCTCCTCTAGATCTGATTCTTTTCCTTCTAGGGCGGCCTGGTGGTTTTCTTGTTTTTGATGGTAGGAAAATTTTGTTTAAAGTCTCTGGTAGTGTCCATTCGCTTTCATTTGGCAATGGATGAACAGTTGACTCATATGTTGCTTTCGTAGTTGTAGTTTTGTAGTAATCAGCAACATAATCATATGTTTTCAGCCGTGTTTTGGCAAATACTGCTATTGCATGTGCACACGGTATTTCATCTTGTTGGAACCTTTTGCATTCACATGTTTTCTCCATTAGGTTGACCAGAAAATTTCCTTTGTCTTCAACCACAACTTGGTACAGTATAGTGTTTACTGGGAAGACCTGGAGGAATACATGTTAGAAACTGGTTACTGTGGTAATTATTAGTAACTGGTTACTGAAAGTTTTGGTAAATAATATTCAATGCAGAATATATGTTAGTTACCTGAAATTTAATGGCTCGAATAATGTTTTCTCTAAGCACAGTTTCAGTATCTGTTGTTACTTGTGTGAATGTTCCGTTTCCTTCGTTACCATTTTTCCATACCCATTTTTTAACTAAACTTCGAAGGTCTTCCATCATTGTAGTGATTGGCAGCGTTCTTGCAGCTTTCAATGCAGCATTTATCGATTCGGCTATATTTGATGTCATCATTGTATATCTTCTTGTTGGAGCATGGCATCTAGACCAAGTGCAATATCCAATTTTTTGTAAATACAGTCTTATGCGAGTGTCAATCTTGTCTATTTCATGCATGTAGTGCTCAAATGATTGTACCCTGTATGCCTTTGCTGCTTTGACAAAGTTTATGTTTAGGTCCTCCCCATGGATATTGAAATTGACTTTGATGTTGTTTAGCAGGTGGAATATACATGCTCCATGGAAAGCTTTTGGGTATACATTGTCTACAACATTTTCTATGCTTTTGTGCCTGTCTAAAATGATTGATATACCTGTTTGTAAAATCACAATGAAGTAACTGGTTATTGTGTCCAAATTAAGTAACTGGTTTCATTAATTTATATGACTATTATTTTTTTACACTGTTTTTACTATTATATTGTTGGATTATTATTAAACAGTTTATTTTATGTGTTTAGTTTGTTTGAATAAGAATATAAAAAAGAAAACAATACCTTCTTTTTCTCCATATGTCTCCTTTAGCTTTGTGAAAAACCATAACCATGATGATTCATTTTCAGAGTCTCTTATTCCAAAGGCTAATGGAAATATGTTGTTGTTAGCATCCATTGTTGAAGCAGTGAATAAAGTTTCATCTATCACAATGACTGGCCTACAGTATTTCCATCCTTTGATGGAATTTGCAAATGCTAGGTACATATATTTGAAGTGATCTTTATTGTCTGTAACCAGGTGCGTTATCGTACCTGGGTTTGAGACTTTTAGCATGTGAAGGTAGATGGGATGTTTTTGGTATGAATCATCTTGGTTTCCTCTTGCCAATTCGAAAGCTTTTTCTCTTGCTCTCCAGGCTTTTTGATACCCCATTGAAACACCATAATCATCTAGCATGTCGCTGATTATGTCATTTAGTGTGTGTACTCTCTTTATTGACATGTATTTTATTTTTATTAGTTCTCCAATCACATTACAATTTGCCTGCATGTGGTCTTCCATAATGATGTCCAAGGAGGAGGTGTGAGTTTTTACATATTTTCTTATTTTAAATGTTTGTGTTTTCCTGAACTTTGAAACTATAAGTAACAAGTTACAATTGTCATCCACACAAGTTACCAGGTACTCTCTCAGTTTAGATATTTTTGTCTTGAATTGGATGTTGTGGATCATAGCATAATAACATAGAGCAGATTTCAAGAGCTTTTTGTCCTTATAAATCTGGCCTTCTTCAACTTTGAAAATTTTATGATCAGTTATAATTTCTATATCTTCTTCTCTTTTTCTTTTGTTTTCTTCTGTTCTCTCTATGTCTGTAATATTTGGGAAGGTTTGTACTTGGTTATTTGTCGTGAAGGTTGCTTCATCATATTGTAATTCTGTAGCTAATTCCTGATTGTTTAGTTGAAGAACTAGCATTTATAGATCTGTGTTCTGTTTTTGTGTTTCTTCTTCATATGTATTGTGTTCAATAGTTTCAGCTATTGTTTGATCACAAGTGGTGATGCATAGTGGTAGCTCTGTTACTGCATTTTGCTTCTTTTTCAGCTCAATGTAGGATAGGACTGAATTGTCAGTGAGTAATTTCATTGGTGGCATACCTGTTGATAACTGGTAACTCAGCTCAATATTTTGAATATTGCATTTTATCTCAGTTTTCACTAAATGAACAAAATTGTTTAGAGAACAATTTGTTGGTATTGTCAGTCCAATCATAGTGTAGTCATCATACTGATATCAATCTGTCCATTTTCCTCCAAAACGAATCAATGTCATTATGGATTCCATATTTGCAATATAGCACAACATAATTTTTAGTGTTGTTTCAAATGTATCTGGTTACGTTAGTGAATGAATATTATGTAATGACCCAACTACTCTAGACTTTTGGACCATTAACGAAAACTATACATAAACACTAATTCTTAATAACACTTACAAGTGATATAATCATACTTTATTAAAAACTTGTAAAAACAAATGTTAAACTTACATAAATTCAAAGCAGGATATGAGATCCCATTGTTTTAAAAAAAAACATAACTTAATTTTAATGAAAAGATATTACATAAACAGGTGCGGAAAAATACACATAAACCATAAATAAAGACTTCATCCTCGAAACCATAAAGTCATATGCCCATAATCTATTTGGGGCTTGTTAGTTGTATAGGTCATATGCCCAAGTCTACAATCATACTTAACATAACATATTACATAACATAAAATCATAAGATAACATAGAAAAGCATATAACACATAAATCCTATCCTATTTTCCTTACCAAAATAACCGGGATATGAGAACTGATTTGGGACCTTGGAACACTCCTAAAAACCATTTATAATATGGTGAGTATATTGAAGAAAAGGGATGAAAGTGAAAAAGGAACTATACTATCAAAATATACTTACCAAAAACCTTGTGCTTAAGAACTTGGATTTCCTAACCAAGAATAAGAATAAGGTTAGGATGAGTAGAAGACTATGAGAATTTTAAAGAACATAATACAGAAATGGACTAGAGTTTGGGATACCTTGAGTACTTCTATGATCAATCTAAACCTTGCACCGAAATGTGTATAGAACCTTACTTCCCAAGTGTTTAGTAAGCTTGTAGTGATCAAGCTTATGATTCCCAACGCAAGTGTTTACACTCTCACAATATCCTAGCAATTTGCAGCCTCTGAACTTAGAGTAATAGATGAATAAATGGCTGGGTACTAGGTCCTATTTATAGAGTTTATGAATGAAAAGATCTTCATTTAACTTGAATAAAAATAATGACTTTTTAAGTGAAAATAATTTGAACTATCGTTCAGCAGAGGCTGAAGACTCGTTCAAAAAGATGCTGGATTTATCAAGAGGTTGAAGGTTTGAATGGAGAACATTTTTGAAAACTTTCAAAATATGCTGAGAGGGGCGATATATCGCCCCTATAGGCGATATATCGCCTGGGCCAGTATGCCCGAGGCAATCGTGCAACGTTTCGTGTTTTTTGTATCTTCGTGCTGCGATATATCGCCCCCTATAGCTGCGATATCTCGGCATACGCTAATTATTTAAACACAAAATTACACATTTTTAGCTTAATTTGAATTGAGTAAACAACCTTGACTAAGCCTTCCAACGTTTTCAAAGCTACTGACTGACCTTAGAGTATTCAAATTTTAACCTTAATAAGTTTAATCCTCAAAATACTTAATCATTAATAAACCCATACATAACATGTGCTATTATCTAGTTGGTTCTTATCTAAACCTTATAGTATAATAAATATTATCCTCAATATCAGTCATATTAATCAAACCTTAGGTTAAAATTAATATTCCTAAACTATAGGTTAAACTTAGAAAATCTACAAGTACTACTATAAGTGTCCAAATAAATCCCGGTTTGAACTAAAAATCCACAGTCATAAAGATAATACTATTATTACTATTATTCTACTATCTAACTTAGCTAAGTAAAGTTCTTGGACACTACAATTCTCCCCTACTAAAAAGAATTTCATCCTCAAAATTTACTTACCAAATAACTCCGGATACCGGCTTTGCATGTCCTCCTCCAACTCCCATGTTGCCTCTTGTTTAGAACTATTACTCCATATGACTTTGACTATAGGAAAGCTCTTGGACCGTAAATGCTTCATCCCCCTATCTAGGATGCTAACCGGTCATTCCTCGTAACTTAAGTCTTTCTGGAGTGCTATCGTATCGTACTTGAGGACGTGAGATGGGTCTGACACATATTTGCGTAGCATCGAGATGTGGAACACGTTGTGACTATTGGCTAGTGCAGGCGGTAGGGCTAGTCTATACGCAACTGCCCCCACTTTGTCCAATATCTCAAAAGGACCTATGAATCGAGGACTAAGCTTGCCTTTCTTCCCAAACCGCTTTACACCTTTCATAGGAGATATCTTCAAGAAGACTTGATCTCCAACTTGGAATTCCACATCGCGTCGCTTGGCATCCGCATAGCTTTTCTGACGGCTTTGAGCAGCAAGCATACGCTGTCTAATAAGCACTACTGCTTCTTGAGCTTGTCTAACAGCTTCGGGACCTAGAAGCTACCTTTCTCCTACCTCCTCCCAGTGCAACGACGATCGACACCTTCTTCCATATAATAACTCATAAGGTGCCATCCCGATCGTTGACTGGTAGCTGTTGTTGTAGGAAAACTCTATCAATGGCAAGTACTTATTCCATGATCCTCTGAAATCAAGTACACATGCGCGTAACATATCCTCTAAAATCTAAATCGTACGCTCGGACTGCCCATCTGTCTGAGGATGAAAAGCTATACTAAGACTTAACTTAGTACCCATAGCTTGCTGTAAACTTCCCCAAAATCTTGACGTAAACACCGATCCTCTATCTGACACTATCGTCTTGGGGATTCCATGCAACCGTACAATCTCTTGGATATAGATGTCTGCATATTGGTCTGCCATGTATGAAGTCTTAACAGGCAGGAAATGAGCCGACTTGGTTAGTCTATCTATTACTATCCAAGAGAAATCATGCTGCTTATTCTTCCTTGGCAAACCCGTCATGAAGTCCATAGCTATATCGTCCCACTTCCATTCTGGTACGCTAAGCGGTTGCAATAAGCCTGCAGGCCACTGATGTTCTACTTTCACTTGCTGGCATATAAGACACTTAGATACAAACTCTGCTATGTCCTTCTTCATCCCTGGCCACCAATATATTGCCTTAACATCATGAGTCATCTTGGTAGACCCTGGGTGAACTGAGTACGGGGTGTTGTGCGCTTCTTCCAAAATCGTCTTCTTAATACTTCAATCATTTAGCACGCATACCCTATCCTTATATATCAATAAACCTTGGCTAGATATTGAGAAATCTGTAGCCTTACCTTCTTTGACTGCATCCATATGTGCTGCTAGTGTGTCGTCATGTCCCTGACCAATTCGTATATCCTCTAACAGATTTGACTGGATAGACAAGTTAGCCAGCTTGCATACAACTACTTCTATTCCGGCACTGATCAGCTCCTACTGTAGCGGCTTTTCTATTCCGGCTAAAGCTGCTAAATTCCCATAACTTTTCCTACTAAGCGCATCGGCAACTACGTTCGCCTTTCCTGGGTGGTATAGAATTTCGCAGTCGTAATCCTTTACTAACTCCAACCACCTGCGTTGCCTCATGTTGAGTTCCTTCTGAGTAAAGAAGTATTTTAAACTCTTGTGGTCCGTATAAATCTCGCACCGTTCTCCGTAAAGATAATGGCGCCAGATTTTTAATGCAAAGACCACCGCTGCCAACTCAATATCGTGAGTTGGATAGCGCTGCTCGTACTCCTTCAACTGCCGTGAGGCGTAGGCTATCACCTTGTCATTTTGCATCAGCACGCAACCCAATCCTTGCTTCGATGCATCGCAGTAGACTACGAACTTATCGTTGGGTGTTGGTACACAAAATACTGGTGCTGAGCAAAGCTTATCCTTAAGCAACTGGAGGCTTTCTTCACACTTATCATTCCAGTTAAATCTTTGTTGTTTCCGGGTCAGGTTGGTGAGCGGAGTGGCTATCTTTGAAAAGCCCTCTACAAACTTCCTATAATAACCTGCTAACCCTAGGAAGCTTCTTAATTCAGATGCGTTCTTTGGTCTGGGCCAATCCTTCACGGCCTCTACCTTTGATGGGTCTACTGCGACTCCATCTTTCGATATGATGTGCCCGAGGAACACCACTTGCGAAAGCCAAAATTCGCATTTCTTGAACTTGGCGTAGAGTTGATGCTCCTTCAATCGCATCAAGATCAACCTCAAATGTCCCTCGTGCTCTACTTCATCCTTGGAGTATACTAAGATATCGTCGATGAATACAACAACGAATTTATCTAAGTAATCCTTGAAGACCCTATTCATTAAGTCCATAAACGCGGTTGGTGCGTTAGTAAGACCAAAGGACATAACCAAGAACTCGTAATGTCCATAACGATTCCTTAAGGTTGTCTTAGGAATATCTTCTCCTTTTATTTTGAGCTGATGATACCCAGATCGTAAATCGATCTTTGAAAATACAGTCGCGCCTCGAAGTTGATCAAACAAATCGTCGTTCCGAGGTAGCGGGTACTTGTTCTTAATCGTTACTTTGTTCAGCTCGCTATAGTCTATACACATCCGCATACTTCCGTCCTTCTTCTTCACAAATAGTACCGGAGCTCCCCATGGTGAATGGCTCGGTCTAATAAAACCCAAGTCTAGGAGTTCTTATAGTTGCGTCTTTAACTCCTTAAGTTCCGCAGGTGCCATCCGGTATGGTGCCTTAGAGATAGGCTCGGTGCTCGGTACTAATTCTATCGTGAAGTCTATTTCCCGAGTTGGCAGCAATCCTGGCAAGTCATCGGGAAATACCTCTGGAAATTCTTGTATAACACGGACATCTCCAACCTTAAGTGGTGTCTCCCTTTCCACATTTGTGATGCTGGCTAAGAACGCTTGACATCCTTCCTCCATCATTCTCTGAGCTTTGAGAGATGATACTAACGGGGTGCGTAATCCTGAAGCTTGTCCCATGAAGCATAATCTCTAGCCGTCAAGAGTCTCGAACATCACCTTCTTGCGTTTGCAGTCGATGGTTGCGCCATGCCGTGCTAGCCAATCCATGCCTAGTATTACATCAAAGTCTTTGATCACTAGCTCTAACAGGTCTCCTTCTAGTTCTATGTCCTCAATCTTGATCAGTACGCCTCGTACTATCTGTGATGATAGAACTACTTTGCCCGAAGGCAACTCGGTTACAAACCTAGTTCTAAATCTTTCACAAGGTTTGTCTAGTTTTTCTATCATTCCTAACGAGATATACGAATGAGTGGCTCCCGAATCAAATAATACATAGCATAAGTTATTGAGGATAGAAACCGGACCTGTGACCACCTTATTGCTAGCATCAGCCTCTCCTTGGGTTAAAGCAAAAACCCTAGCAGGAACCATCTTGTCGTCCTTCTTCCCTTCTGGCTTTCGCTGAGGACAATCTCTTTTACGATGCCCTTCTTGACCACAGTTAAAACATTCCTTGGTGTTTGCGCGACATTCTTCAGGATGCTTCTTCTGACACTTAGCACATGGCGGGTATTCCACGTAGCCCAGCCTATTTCCCCCATTATTTGTTCGTGCCCTTTTATCGCTGTCAGATTGCTTGTTGTCAGGATGCCTTCTCTTCTGACCGTTGCTGTTGTTGCCTGACTGATTGTTGCCATTATAGTTGTTGTTCCGAATGGGATGACATGCAAAGGAAACCGGTGAGGTCCCTAACCGAGTTTAACAAATGAGCACAGAGGTTTGTCAATGTAGAGGAAGCGAGGTCGACACTTAATGTGGCTTCCCAGCCCGTAACTACAACGATAAACGTGAACTCTGCCTCAACCTCGGCAGACCCACCAGCTTCAAAGCCTGTTGCAGAAAACCCTTCCAAGAGAAAAAAGAACGAAGGGAGTAATCCCGAGGCCGAAGGAGGAAAGAAAAAGAAGGGGGAGAGATATTTCTCCGTGTACAGAGTGTACACCGAGCTCAACGAGTCTCGGGAAAACATATATCTGGCTAATGAAAACCAGGTCCCCTTCAGGTGTCCGGACCCAATGAGAAATCAGAAGTCCAAGAGGGACTCCAGCAAATATTGCCGATTTCACAGAGACACTGGGCATACTACTGATGAATATTGACAGCTGAAAGACGAGATCGAAGGATTGATCTCAGGGGGTTACTTCAGACAATATGTCAAGAACCAAAGTACTAGTTAAGCGATCGCGAGCCAGAGAGCAGCCGCGCCGCAGCCCACACAAAATAATAATTCCTGAGCTAGGGAAGAGGATAGGCCCCCGCCGATAGATGGAGAAGATGTTATAACCATCTCGGGAGGGCCTTATCCCGCGGGCATGGGCAGAAATGCCCAAAAGAGATACGTTAACGAGCTGAAGACTGGGGACGGGTCTCCATATGAACCTGAACCTAGAGCTCCAAAAAGTCAAAGGGTTGAATCTCAACCAATAACCTTCACTGACGAAGACGCGTCCCATGTTCAGTTTCCTCACCATGATCCGCTGGTCATCACTCTCCAACTGGCAAATAAAAGGGTCCACCGAGTTCTCATAGACAATGGGAGCTCAGTTAACATTCTCTATAAAGCAACCCTTGAAAAGATGGGACTCTCCCTTCGCGACCTGAAAGCATGTGCGACTACGCTATACGGCTTTTCAGGAGAAGGAACCACCTGCATGGGGTCCATCGAACTCCCTGTGACCTTGGGAGACTACCCAGTCTCAACAACCAAGATGATGGAGTTCGTGGTAGTAGACCTGCCTTCAGCCTACAATGTGCTGCTCGAAAGACCCGCCCTGGTTAGGCTGGGGGCAGTCTCGTCCGTGAGGCATCTGGCCGTTAAGTTCCCGACCCCTAGTGGCGTCGGAACGTTGAAGGGAGATCAGTTAGCTAGAAGGGAATGCTACAACATTTCCTTAAGAGGAAAGAAACAGATGAGCGCATAGGCACTCGTCATTGTTCAGAATAAAGACGGGACGGTCTTAGAGATTGATGAAGAAATTGATCCAAGGGTTGAGGAGAAAGCTGACCTCGAACCCTTAGAAGAGCTCGAAGAGATTCAGCTCGAAGAGTTAGATCCCTCGAAAAAGGTAAAGGTTGGAAAACACCTCAAGGAAGAGACAAAATAGCAACTAATTTTCTTTTTAAAGAAAAACCAGGATGTCTTCGCATGGTCACATTCGGACATGGAAGGGATAAGTCCGAATATAGCAAGCCACGCACTAAATATAGACAAAAGCTTCCCTCCGAAGCAACAAAAGCGAAGACAGTTGGATGACGACAGAAAGAAGGCACTGAAGGAGGAGGTCGACAGGTTAAAAGCAAACCGATTCATTAGGGATGCTTTTTACCCTGACTGGGTAGCCAATCTGGTGTTGGTCCCAAAACCTAATGGGACGTGGCGAACTTGTATTGACTATTCAGACCTCAACAAAGCTTTCCCCGAAGGACTGTTTTCCATTACCGAGGATTGACCAGCTCGTGGATGCAACGGCGGGGCATGGATTGATGTCGTTCATGGATGCCTATTCTAAATATAACCAAATTCCCATGCATGCCCCCGATTAGGAACATACAAGCTTCATAACGGATAAGGGGCTATACTGCTATAATGTCATGCCATTCAGGCTCAAAAATGCTGGGGCCACATACCAGCGGCTCGTAAATATGATGTTTTCATAACAAATAGGGAACAACATGGAAATTTATGTTGATGACATGCTTGTTAAGTCTCAACTTAACAATAACCAAGTTGATGACCTCGAAGAATGCTTTGGCGTGCTCCGGAAGTATAACATGAAACTAAATCCTCATAAGCGCACCTTCGGCGTATCTTCAGGAAAATTCCTGGGCTTTATCGTGAACGCTCGTGGAATAGAGGCCAACCCTGACAAGATCCAGGTTCTGATTGACATGCCCTCACCTCGAAGACACAAGATGTCCAAAGTTTGACCGGCAGGATGGCGGCCCTAAGTAGATTCATATCAAAATCTACAGACCGTCGCCTTCCATTTTTCAACCTTTTGAGGGGAGGCAAGAAATTTGAATGGCCGGAGGAGTGCGAGCTGGCCTTCCAGGAGCTTAAAAAGCACCTCGTAGAACCCCCCATCTTAACAAAACCCGTTACGGGAGAAGTACTGTACCTATACCTATCCACCACCGAACATGCAATAAGTGCAGTGCTCGTGCGAGAAGAAGAAAAGGTACAAAGACCTGTCTATTACATCAGCAAAAGGTTATTGGAGGCAGAGTCGAGATACCCCTTGATGGAAAAGCTGGCTCTCAGCTTAATTCATTCATCTCGTAAACTTCGACCCTACTTTCAGGCACACCCCATCCATGTGCTGACCGATCAACCACTTAGGCAAGTCCTGTCTAAACCGGAGGCTTCAGGTTGACTTCTTAAATGGGCAGTTGAACTCGGACAATTCGAGATCACTTACCACCCGAGGACAACCATTAAGGCACATGCATTGGCAGACTTTATAGTGGAGTGTACTGGCATGACCAACGACAAAGTTATAACCCCGACCCACGAGCTGCGGAAACTTTACGCCGATGGCTCATCTAATGAGAATGGATTGGGGGCAGGGGTCATTTTGATTACCCCCGCAGGGAGCAAATTTCATTTTGCCTTAAGATTCAGCTTCAAAGCATCGAATAACGAGGCCGAATACGAGGCTTTACTGGCGGGACTTCGTATAGCCAAAGAGCTCAAAGCTAAAGCAATACATTGCTACAGCGACTCCCAGCTTGTGGTTAATCAAATCCTGGGAGAATACCAAGCTCGTGGCACAAAAATGGCAGCTTGTTTAGAGAAGGCAAAATCTGCATTGGAACATTTCGAGTTTTATGCAATCGAACAGGTTCCCCGAGAGAAGAACTCAAATGCAGATGCCTTAGCTCGGCTCGCTACTTCCACCGAGAATGATGAGCTAAACGTTGTGCCCATAGAACACCTCTAGGCACCTAGCATTAACGAGCCGGAGGAGGAAGACATGTGTATGATTAAGTCCAAGCCTACCTGGATGACCCCGATAGTTGAATATCTCGAGACCAGCGTCCTCCCAAAAGACCGGAACCAAGCTCGAAAGCTAATGTATCAACTTCCCCGTTACACCATTTTGGACGGAAAGCTATATAGAAGGGGGTATTCCATGCCATTACTACGATGCGTAACTCCACCCGAAGCCAAGAAAATCATCGAAGAAATTCATGAAGGGTTGTGTGGAGACCATACCGGGGGGCATAGCCTGTCCAAGAAAATCATACGCCAAGGATATTTCTGGCCTACCATTGAATTGGATTATTTCGAGTACGTAAAGAAATGTGACAAATGCCAAAGATTCGCCATGATTCCTCGAGCTCCACCATCTGAGCTGACCATGTTGACTTCCCCATGGCCATTCGCGGTATGGGGAATCGACCTCATAGGCTCTCTCCCAACTGGCAAGGGCGGTGTGAAATATGCTGTAGTCGTTGTGGATTACTTCACAAAGTGGACGGAGGCTGAACCGTTGGCAACGATAACTTCCAAAAAGGTCCTTGACTTCGTGGTAAAAAACATCGTATGTCGATATGGGATGCCGAGGAAGATTGTATCCGACAACGGAACCCAGTTCGATAGCGACTTGTTTACCAAATTTTGTGAGAAGAATGGAATAATAAAGAGTTTTTCGTCAGTGGCTCATCCTCAGGCGAATGGCCAGGTCGAAGCTGTAAACAAAACTCTCAAGAGTTCGCTAAAGAAAAAGTTGGAGGAAGCAAAGGGACGATGGCCCGAAGAATTGCCCCAAGTCCTATGGGGATATAGGACTACAGCTCGAACATCAACGGGACATACCCCGTTCTCGCTAGCATACGGTTGCAAAGGTATGCTGCCTATCGAGGTTGAAATCCCAACAATATGAACTCACATTTATGACCAAAGCTCGAACCACAATCAACTCGAAGAAACCTTAGACTTGATTGAAGAAAGAAGAAACGAAGCTCAGTTGAGGAACGCTGCCTACCAGCAACGAGCTACCAGGTACTTCAACAAGAGGGTTCGAGATCGAAAGTTCGGTGTGGGAGACCTGGTGTTAAGACGCGTATTTTTGGCAACACGAGATCCAGCAGCTGGTGTGCTCGGGCCAAATTGGGAAGGACCATACCAAACAGAATCAATAATCCGACCCAGTGTTTACAAGCTAGCCAAATAGGATGGGAGCTTGGTACCGCGAGCATGGAATGACGAACACCTAAGACCTTACTACCAATAGTATAGGAAGGATGTCGCCTGTAACCATGATTGTTTATTAGTACTATTTTGTTTACTTTTGAATTCCATCAAATAAAGATCTATTTCGTTCAATATGTTATCTTTCACTTTATTTTTGCAATCTCTCTTAATTTAATAACCTATGGTCACACTCATAGGATATTAAGGGGGCATCATTGGTATATATACCATTAGCTTGAAAAATAAAATAACATACACGAAATGCATGCAAGCATTTGGAGATAACCAAATGCGCCAGTTGGGACGGTTTGGATATAACCAAGCTGTTAAAAACCAAGCTATTAAAAATGTACAAGTGTTTGGATTTAACCAAATGCGTGAGCTAGGATAATTTGGATATAACCAAATTATTAAAAACATACAAGTGAATGGATTACAAACCAATCACAACCTTAAAAGGGTTTGGAACAAACCAGCTAGAACTAATCGACGATAAGTTGGAACCTAAACCTACTTCGAGATAAGTCGAGATCGAGGCTGGAATATCTTATGAAAAAATAGTTCCGAACTCATAACCTTGGAAAAATAATCGAGGACGAGAAAAAGTAACTAAGCAATAAGATATAACTAAACCGTTTGCATTACACACCATACAAGTACTTTCGAGTTCATGGTGAAAGTAATATGCGACCTTGATAAACAACGAGATCGAAAGCGGATAATTCGAGCAAACGGTGCATGAATGCATTGAGTCTTGAGCCTAAATCCAAACTATGTTTGTACGAATAAATAAACATATACGATTTTTTAATGTAAAATGTGCAAAATATTTCGAACCAAGAAATGTAAAGCATATGTATTAAAATAAAAAGAAATTGTATCGGCCCCATGGGCATAAATTAAGGCAATTACAAAAATAAGGGGACGCAGCCCCGAAGTGAGGTTCAGGAAGGAGCAGTTCCCTTGGCCTTCTCAGCATCAACGGCACTAGACCCCCCAGGACGAATAGCATGACTATCCTTCTAAGCAGCCTCATTCGCCTCTAGTCGGGCATTCCACCGCTCTACATACTTCGCCTCAAGGGGACCTAGGAAGCTGGTGTCGAGGTCGGCATTGTCGACCCAGATTTTGTACATGGCTTGGTCGACTGCCTTTTCCTTATTCTCTTTGAACTCGTCAAGGAGGCGGGCCTTCTCGCTTTCCATGATCTCGAAAGTAGCAGCTTTATCCTCCTCGAGCATGACATTAGCCCTCTCCAGCTCCGCAAGATGAGTCTTCGCCTGTTCAAGCTCGGCCTTCACTTTCTCCAGCTCCGCAAGACGAGTCTTCCCCTGATCAAGCTCGGCCTTCACCTTCTCAAGCTCGGCCTTCGAGTCTTTGAGTTCATCAACTGTTTAAAGCTGGAGATCCCTCGACTCCTGGGCCAGAGACATGCTCATATGCACCTCGTTGGTTAGATTATAATTAAATTGTGCTGAAACGACAAGGGCCTAAAACACAAAAGATGAATTAGATCACGAGCCAAGACATAAACAATTAAAGGGGATTTGCAAAAATTACCACGGCAGTAAGTTCAATACTCTTATCATAAAGAGTATTGTAGTCTGGGGCCTTGTGCACAAGATCCCAGTGGTCAGCGCCGAACCCTGAAAAACTCTGACCCACTCGAGAATGGACGTTCGAGCTAAGTACAGCTCCTTGGGTCCCAGCAGTGCCATCAAGCATGAACTCTTCAACATGAGGTCGGGTTGACGGCAGGGTGACCTTGGAAACTGAGGGTTTCTTCAGAGGTCGGCCGATTGTTAGCTGAGTTGCGGCTGGAGGAAACGTAGCAGGGGCGGTAGAAACTAATGCATCAACCTGAGCATTCGGCTCCTCGGCTGTGCTCGTAGTAGTTTGAGCCGTTGGGGTCCTCTCATTATGCCTAGGGATTTTGGATGGCCGATCGGATCTCCTCGAGCCTCTTGGGCATTTACTCTTTTGAGCTCCAGCTCCCTCATCACTGAAAAGCACAGCATCAAGGTCGGGATCCATAGCGCCTGCACAGTTCCAATCGAAGTTAAACATAATGTTAAAAAAACTTGGAAGATAAAAAAAAACCAAGTAGAGAAGGACCTAACTGGAACTTTCCCGCGAGCTTGAGCTCAGGGACCACGAAATTCCCCCATCTTCAGAAGAGGCGGGGGGAGTACCTTCCCTATATGTGGACGTCAACCTCGAGAGGTCCCTATAGTCATTGGTCCCATATTGGACGGCTATCCAGTCCCACACCTAATTCAGACTGTACATAGTGTCGTACTTCCCGAGCCAACTATCAAACCTATGAACCCAGTCATCTACCCAAGTCCATATATAGAAGTGGTCCCTATCATCCGGGCATAATACTAACCTATCGGGTTTGTGTTGTAATAGGGTGGGGGACCACATTTTCGAGCTAAGGATGACTGTACCTTGATCATCCGAGTCCGAGCTCGAGGCTTCGTCGTTGTAACGCCCTGGCTACCCCAGAATAGTTACGGTGAACAGTGAACCGGAAATTTGACTCGCTACTCGAGTCATTTGGTTAAAAACGTGATCTAAGTATTATTAACAGGCTAAGGTGAAAAAAACCAATGAAAAGGAAAGGATATATTTCATTAAGTACATAAACTGCTCATGAGCTATTAAAAACATTTACAAGTCGTTTACAATACAAAATGGTCACTATTGTTTTCAATTTACAATCCCCGCCGACCTAAGCGGCAAAAATAGGGTAAACCCCTAGTCCCTCTGAGAACTCCCTGACAGTGGTGGTCAAGCGGCCCAATATGTACACAACATCGCCCAAGCTCTCCACTCAAGGTTGGGTGAACTTCTCTTTCCCTTTACCTGCACCACATAGCACCCATGAGCCAAGGCCCAGCAAGAAAACACAATAAAACATGACATAATATCAACAATGACCATAATAATCATTCAGGACTATCAGTCGATAACAGATAGGTGACAGTAGCAAAAGTCACAAAAGTGGGTACAGCTCCCTTTAGCCATGTGACGATAGGGTCACCAGGGCTTAACTGATAAGTGATTCTTTCATAAGTTTGATCAGGATAGGTGCATGGTGATTGGTCACCAACATAACCTCCCTCCCGACTCTAGAGTCGTAACTATGGACAGCATCCCTTAGCCATGTGACAAACAGTCACCGGGGCCATACGCCCTGGCTATGAACATCTGGTCTTAGACCAGGCAAGCGCTTATAAGTTCTTCAACCTTGGGGTCGGTCCAGCATTAATGCCATAGAGCCATTCAATGCTAATATCGATTAGATCTAATCTTCGATTGGCCCGGCGTTCACAACACTCTGCCATTTCTGACCATTGGGTCAGTGTCCCTGACTAGTCAGTGCCATAAACAGGTAATCAACATTCGCTAGCATTTAATATGCAATCCATGTCCACATACATCAACCAACATGCTTCATTAACAAACCATGCATGTCATATACATATACAGGGTGCAACTGTATCTATACACTGTTTTCTTACCTCGGGTTCAAGTGAAAGTTATTATAGGAACGACCCCTGAGAACAATCAATCTTTAAATTCCTTGACGGTCACCTAGTCATAACCAGAATATAGGATTCATCAATAAAAATATTAACAGAGGGTTCCCAAACCAAAACCTAGCCTTCGAGACATCAAACTCTACTCAACCGGGTACTAGGTTCAACCCCGAGGCCTAAGGCTTGAATCCCCAAGCTAAAAACTCCATTCTGGCCAAAAAGACACTAAGGGCCGTGGCCCTCCCCAGCTGCGCCGCGATGCGCCCCTCAAACAGAGGCAGCCCTCTCTGTCAAATGCCAAGGGCCGCGGCACACCACAGCCATGCCGCGACGCTTAACCCAAGCCAACAAAAAAAGACAGCACGCACCAGCAAACTTTCCCCTACGTTTTCCCTTGGAACCAAGCCCTCTAACCATCTCCAAACCTCCTCCAAACACTCAATTTAACCTGTAAACATCACCCATAACTCACCCTCATCAAAACCCAAGCCAAACTTCAATCAAAACCTCCATAAATCCAAACTATCATCAAGAAATCATAGGCTGAAAAACTAAAGGAAAACAGAGTATAAACCAGAAACTTATGGATGAACTCACCTCAAATCCAAGTTTGAACCTCCTTCAAAGGCTGAACCAAGTCCACAAACCCATCTCCTTGATTTCCTAGTTTGAAACCCCACTTTGAGCTCAAAAACACCAAAGTAAAAATGGAGGAGAATGGTGTACGGGAAGGAGAAAGAAGACCCTGTTTTGGCTCTGTTTTGTTCTATATCCTTCTACAACCAGCTAAAGGGTTATATAAATCCATCCAAATGACCTAAATACCCCTAAGTCACTTAAGGCTTCTAAAATCACTTCAAGGGCAAAATTGGTACTTTCTACTTATCCCGTTAATCATAATTAACGCTTCCCAGTTCCCGCTAATCCCAATTATCTCAAACTCCAATAATTCATATCCTGTTACCCTATTATTCCCGGTAACGCTCTAATCATTATAAACACCCCGAGACTCACCCCGAGCCCCAAGCTTAAACCCATTATGACCAAACTGATAAATTATACTTAAAGATCGTCTCATGCCGAAATACTCGAACCAATCCACATTATAATGTGGCCTCACAATATATCATTGACATGCAAACAAATATACAATTATACCCTCAACGAGCCAAATTAGCAAAACACCCCTGTAAACAAATGTGGACCCACATGCATGCATTTAACATCATATAACAATATAATTCTCATAAACATGCATAAACACATTTAATGGCGTAATTAAACATTTATGGCCCTCTCGGCCTACTAATCCAGCCATTAAACCATATTAGGGAATCCGGGGCATTACAACTATCCCCTCCTTACAGAAATTTCGTCCTCGAAATTTACCTGAATAGCTCGGGATACTGACTCCGCATATCTAACTCCAGCTCCCAGGTCGCCTCCTCGACCTTGTTGTTCCTCCACAATACCTTAACCAAAGGTATTGTCTTGTTCCTGAGGACTTTATCTTTCTTGTCAAGTATCTGAGCAGGCTGCTCCTCAAAGGAGAGATCTGGCTCAAGCTCCAGATCTTCATAACTCAGAACATGACTCTCATCAGATACATACCTCCGAAGAGCGGATACATGGAACACATTATGCACGGCCGACAATGCCGGAGGCAAAGCTAGCTTGTAAGCCACTTGACCAATCCTCTCCAGGATCTCAAATGGACCTACAAAACTAGGACTCAACTTGCCTTTCTTCCCAAACCTTCTCATCCCTTTCCATGGCGAGACTCTAAGGAAAACATAGTCTCCCACCTGGAACTCCATGTTCCTGCGTTTGGGATCTGCATAGCTCTTCTGTCTACTCTGAGAAGTAAGCATCCAAGCTCTAATCTTGTCAGTAGCCTCACTGGTCCTCTGAACTGCCTCAGGACCTAAGTATCTCCTTTCACCTATCTCATCCCAATGAATGGGAGATCTGCACTTCCTACCATACAACATCTCATAAGGTGCAACTCCAATGGTAGACTGATAACTGTTATTATAGTAGAACTATATCAAAGGCAGATACTTACTCCAAGATCCACCAAAGTCCAGCACACATGCCCGTAGCATGTCTTCCAATATCTGGATCGTCCTCTCAGATTGCCCATTTGTCTGAGGATGATAAGCTGTACTGAACTTCAACTGTGTACCCATGGCTTTCTGTAAACTCTTCCAGAACTTGGAAGTAAAAGTAGGGTCCCGATCTGACACGATCGACCTAGGAGCTCCATGGAGGCGCACGATCTCTCTCACATAGAGATCTGCATACTGGTCAACGGTAAAAGTAGTCCTCACTGGCAGAAAGTGAGCTGACTTGGTATAGCGATCAACTATCACCCAAATGGAATCATGCTGACCAACAGTCCTGGGTAAGCCCACCACAAAGTCCATCGTGATGTCTTCCCACTTCCACTCTGGAATATCCAGAGGCTGCAATAACCTTGCCGGCCTCTGATGCTCAGCCTTGACCTGTTGACATGTCAAGCACTTAGCCACGTACTTTACTACATCTCTCTTCATCCCCGGCCACCAATACAATGATTTCACATCCTGATACATCTTTGTGGTGCCTGGATGCAGAGAGTAAGGTGTAATATGAGACTCATCCAGAATCTCCCGCCTCAATGCAGTGTCTAATGGAACACAGATCCGTCCCTTGTATCTCAACAACCCCAAATCAGACACTGTATAGTCTCTGGATGCTCCAGCCAAGACATCCTCTCTAATCTTGATCAGCTGTGGATCACTCAACTGACCCTCCTTGATCCTCTCTAACAGTGTAGACTGTAGCGTAATATTGGCCAACTGGCCCACCAGCAACTCTATACCAGCTCTGGTCATATCATCAGCTAACTCTCTGGCTATCAGTCTAATACCGTGAATCTGTCCCGGAACCTTCCGGCTTAAAGCATCAGCTACCACGTTAGCTTTCCCTGGATGATACAAAATCTCACAGTCATAATCTTTGAGAACCCTTCCACGAAACGCCTGTAATACCCTGCCAATCCTAGGAAACTTCTAACCTCAGAAGCATTCTTTGGCCTTGGCCAATCTCTGACCGCTTCAATCTTTGCTGGATCTACTTTAATCCCCTCCTTACTGACAATGTGCCCAAGAAAGGATACCTGAGACAACCAGAATTCACACTTCTTGAACTTTGAAAACAGTCTGTGTTCCCTCAATCTCTGTAGAACCAACCTCAGATGTTGCTCATGCTCTGACTCAGACTGAGAATATACCAGAATATCATCGATGAAGACGATCACAAACTGGTCTAGATAATCCTTGAACACTCTGTTCATCATATCCATGAAAGCAGCAGGGGCATTAGTCAATCCAAATGACATAACTGAAACTCATAATGCCCATATCTGGTACGAAAAGCGGTCTTCGGTATGTCTCCCTCCTTGACCCTCAACTGATGATAACCAGAACGAAGGTCAATCTTAGAGAATACCGTCTTACCCTGCAATTGATCAAACAGATCGTCTATCCTTGGCAAAGGATATCGGTTCTTAATTGTCAATTTATTCAGTTCTCTGTAATCTATACACATCCTCAGAGAACCATCTTTCTTTTTCACAAATAGAACTGGCGCACACCAAGGTGAGAAACTAGGTCTGATAAAACCCAAATCCAACAGTTCTTGCAACTGTACCTTTAATTCTTTCAACTCAGCTGGGGCCATTCTGTATGGTGCTCTAGACACTAGCTCCGTCCCTGGTGCCAGTTCTATAACAAACTCAATCTCTCTGTGTGGTGGCAACCCTGGAAAATCTTTTGGAAACACATCCAGAAACTCACATACAAGTCTAGTATCCTTTGGTCTCACTGGCACGACCTGGGTGCTATCAACCACACTGGCTAAGAATCTAATGCAACCTCCTCGCAATAAATCCCTAGCCCTCAATATAGAAATCATAGGAATACGGGGTCCATGCACAGCACCAACAAACACAAAAGGATCCTCACCCTCAGGCTCAAAGGTGACCATCTTCCTTCTGCAGTCAATGGTTGCCCCATACTTTGCTAACCAATCCATACCCAGTGTCATATCAAAGTCAGTCATAACCAACTCTATCAGATCCACTGACAACTCTCTGCCCTCCACTATCACTGGCAAAGATCTGACCCATCTCCTGGATACCACCAACTCCCCAGTGGGTAACAAAGTACCAAACCCCACAACATAGAAATCACAAGGTCTACACAATCTATCAATAACACTACTAGCAACAAAGGAATGTGTAGCACCAGAATCAATCAACACATTATAAGCGGTTTGTAACGCCCTGGATAGCCAAGACCGTTACACTGTGTGTTTATAAAGTGCCAGACTTGCTAACCCAGTCATTTAAATAAAATCGTGTTATTGAAACTATTAAGGAACTAGGGTTGAAAGCGTTTTGGTTTCAAAAGCCACATTTTCATTAAAAAAAACATTGTTTATTTATACGGGATCCCAAAAATATCAGTTCAAAGGCTGTTTACAAAAGTTACAAGGTTCAAATACATTAACCAGCCATACTAAGGCAAAACAAGCAGTTAGGTAGATCCCTATCTTGACTCACTCCTCGACCATGGTGATCGAACAGCTGGCTATGTACATTTCACCCCGGAGCTCTCCACCTCAGGCTTGGTCCAGCTTGCCCTTGCCTTTACCTGCACCACGTAGCACCCGTGAGCCAAGGCCCAGCAAGAAAACACAACAACAACAGAGCATGAACAATTAACAGACAAGTCAACATCTCACATTGCATCACATATACTCAGATGTATCATTGGTCAGTATAATTAAGTATTCCACATACTAGGCATTTCAGTTCATATAATTCATAATTCACAAACGATAACCAGGGCTAGCGCCCTCAGGCTGCTCCCTCCGTTATCCCGTTGTTCTTGGCTCCCAGTGGCCAATTTGCGCCCTGTGCGCTAAAATCATGTACGACACTCTTAGACCGCTTTTACATGTCCCATGGCGTAATACCAACGTTGACACGATATGTCTTTCGGGAGAACTTAGTCCCATCACAATCATACAACCGGGTGCAGTTTTCTTACCTTTCAATTTACTAGTTCCCGATGCCTCGAAGCCGCGAGCACGGTCCTCTACCCCGAGCCTCTCCAAAGACCTAATCACAACACAAATTAAACTTCCTTTGTCACTAATCAATCCAAAACTATTTCACGGAACCAATTCCACACTCTCGGAACCCCCAAATCCCTAAAACAATGCACCGAAGGCATCCCCCGAACCCTCAAGGCAAAGGCTCAAAATTGCAAATTCTCATGTCCTGAAATTGGCCTAGCGCCGCGGCGCCAAGCAAGTCAGAGAGCACACTCTGCCCAGAAACAGCCTTGTGCTGCGGCGCGCTAGAACAGCGCCGTGGCGCTCTTTCGCGAGCCCAGAATTCTGGGTTTTTCCCCTGCGTTTTTCCCAAACCCAAATCATTCCAAATCACCCCAAACTCCTACCTAAGCCCCAAAACCAACTCAAAACCCCAAATAGATCATACCACAACCTATAAACATCATAATCTAACTCAATTACACAACTATTCTCAGAATTCACACTTAAGTTTCAGATTCAAACACTTAAACCAAAACTTGAGAAAAGTACAAACCAGACCTCTAAATCCTTAAATCATAACAGCTACGAGATTGCAAACATGTTTAATACCCTTACCTCAATCAGAAATTCAACTTGAGCTTCCTCCAATCCAAGCTTTGAACTGAATTTCTCCTTGGCAAACCAGTTGAATTTTCATGCAAAACAAGCCACTAACTTGCTTCAATTCATGCTTATCCTTCAAAAACTAGACTTGAAACTTAAACAAATCATAGATAGACCCTTACCTCTGAGTATTCTTGGACTAGGCTTAGCTTAATTGCCTTGAATCATCAAAATTCTCTTCTTAGGTCTCCCAACTTCAGCTTCCCTCTTCTTCTCTTTTCCTCTAATTTTCAGCATAAATCAACTTCCTAAGTGTTATACGTGACTAACTTTTCCTCTCAGCTGAAGCTCATCCATTCACTGCCAAAAGACCACTTTAACCCTCCTCAAATATCCCTTTCTAACTAAACCTCAAGGGCACACTTGTCCTTTTACTAACATTACAATTCTACCACTTTCCAGCAAAACCTGTTACTCTCTGTGGTTACTAACAGTTACACAAGTTACCAAATCACCAGTTACCACTATCTAGCTTCCTAGGACCGTCTCGGCACGTGTATCGCACTGATATCACCACACCCACGTGGTACAATTCACATAGCATAATTATCACATAACATAATACACATAGTCATATAACATGCTTAAAATCATAGTCATGCATCTTAATCATTAAAACCACACATAATTCCCATTATGCCCTCCAGGCACACTAATCAAGGCCCTTAAGCCTTATTAGTGAATTTGGGTCGTTACAACTATCCCCTCCTAATGAGAATTTCGTCCTCGAAATTTACCTGAACAACTCCGGATATTGATCCCGCATAGCTGTCTCAAGCTCCCAGGTCGCCTCCTCGACCTTACTATTCCTCCACAACACTTTAACCAGAGGAATCGTCTTATTCCGTAACACCTTATCTTTTCGATCCAAGATCTGAACTGGTTGCTTTTCATAAGCCAAATCTGCCTGCAACTCCAGATCTTCATGCCTCAATACATGAGTCACATCTGAGACATACTTCCGAAGCATGGAAACATGGAACACGTCATGAACTCCAGACAACGATGGCGGCAAAGCTAACCTGTAAGCCACCTGCCCAATCCTTTCCAGGATCTCAAATGGTCCAATGAATCTAGGGCTTAGCTTGCCCTTCTTACCAAACCTCCTCACCCCTCGCAGAGGTGAAACTCGAAGAAAGACGTGGTCACCAACCTGAAACTCCACGTCCCTATGCTTAGGATCAGCGTAGCTCTTCTGCCTACTCTGAGACGCAAGCTTCCTAGCCCGGATCTTCTCTATGGCCTCACTTGTCTTCTGTACCATATCTGGCCCCAAATATCTCCTCTCACCCATCTCATCCCAATGAATGGGTGATCTACACTTCCTCCCATATAACATCTCATAGGGAGCCACTCCAATCGTTGACTGATAACTATTGTTGTACGAGAATTCAATCAACGGAAGGTACTTACTCCATGAACCCTCAAAATTAATCACACATGCTCTGAGCATATCCTCCAACACCTGGATCGTCCTCTCAGACTGTCCATCAGTCTGAGGATGAAAGGTTGTACTGAACTTCAACTGAGTTCCCAAAGCTTTCTGTAAACTACCCCAAAACTTGGAAGTGAAGATAGGATCCCGGTCTGACACTATCGACTTAGGAACCCCATGGAGACGTACGATCTCCCTCACATACAGCTCAGCATATTGATCCACAGTATATGTCGACCTCACTGGAAGGAAATGGGCTGACTTGGTGTATCTATCCACTATCACCCATACGGAATCATGAAGTCCTACTGTCTTGGGTAAACCTCCCACAAAATCCATAGTAATGTCCTCCCATTTCCATTCAGGAATACCCAAAGGCTGAAGCAACCTTGCTGGTCGCTGATGCTCAGCTTTCACCTGCTGACAAGTTAGGCATCTGGCAACGTACTCCACCACATCCTTCTTCATCCCGGGCCACCAATACAAAGTCTGTAGATCCTGATACATCTTCGTGGTACCCGGATGAAGTGAGTACGGCGTCGTATGAGACTCATCTAGTATCTCTCGTCTGATCCCCTCATCAGCTGGAACACAAATCCGTCCCTGATACTGAAGCAAACCAACCTCAGAAACTAAATAGTCCTTAGCTATTCCTGCTAAGACATCCTCTCTAACCCTCTGTAGAGTAATATTAGCCAACCGGCCCACCACTAACTCTATCCCTGCTCTGACCATCTCATCAGCTAACTTCCTCAAAATCTGAATAGAACCATATAACTGACCTGGACCTCTGCGGCTCAAAGCATCAGCCACTACATTGGCTTTTCCTGGATGATAAAGAATATCACAATCATAATCCTTTACCAACTCCAGCCAACGCCTCTGTCTCATATTCAGGTCCTTTTGTGTAAAGAAATACTTCAGGCTCTTATGATTAGTGTACACCTCACACTTCTCCCCATAGAGATAACGCTGCCAAATCTTCAAGGCAAAAACCACTGCTACCAACTCCAAGTCATGAGTAGGATACCGTTGCTCATACTCCTTCAACTGTTGTGATGCATAAGCTATAACCTTCTCATTCTGCATCAACACACAGCCTAAGCCCAACCTCGATGCATCGCAATAAAGAACAAACTTCCCTTCCCCTGAAGGCAGACTCAACACTGGCGCTGTAATAAGTCGTCGCTTCAATTCCTGAAAACTGTCTTCACACTTGTTTGACCAGATAAACTTCAGGTTCTTTCTTGTCAATTCTGTCATGGGTGCTGCTATCTTCGAGAAGCCCTCTACAAACCGCCTATAGTACCCTGCTGATCCCAGAAAACTCCGCACCTCCGAGGCATTCCTTGGCCACGGCCAATCCCTAACTGCCTCTATCTTAGACGAATCAACCTTAATCCCATCTGCACCTACAATGTGTCCAAGGAATGTCACTTCAGGTAACCAGAACTCACACTTCTTAAACTTAGCATACAACTGATGCTCCCTCAACCTCTGGAGAACCTGTCGAAGATGGAACTCGTGCTCTGCCTCTGAGCTGGAATACACCAGGATGTCATCGATGAAAACTATAACAAACTGGTCCAGGAAATCCTTGAACACCCTGTTCATTAAGTCCATAAAGGCTGCTGGGGCGTTGGTCAAACCAAAAAACATGACCAAGAACTCATAATGCCCATACCGTGTCTGGAAGGCCGTCTTAGGTATGTCCTCATCCTTGATCCTCAGCTGGTGATAACCAGATCGAAGATCAATCTTTGAGAACACCGTCTTACCTTGCAGCTGATCGAACAAGTCATCAATTCTTGGTAGGGGATACTTATTCTTAATAGTTAACTTGTTCAATTCTCGATAGTCAATACACATCCTCAGAGTTCTGTCCTTCTTCTTAACAAACAAAACTGGAGCACCCCACGGCGAGTAACTAGGTCTGATGAACCCCAAATCCAGAAGCTCTTGCAGCTATATCTTTAACTCTTTCAATTCCGCCGGTGCCATCCTATATGGTGCCCTCGACACTGGCTCTGTCCTTGGTGCCAACTCAATAACAAACTCAATCTCTCTACGTGGCGGCAATCCAGGCAAATCCTCAGGGAACACATCCAAGAACTCATAAACCAATCTGGTGTCCTCCAGTCCAATCGGTGAAACTCTGGTGGTATCCACCACACTAGCCAAGAAGCCTATACATCCACCCTGCAATAGATCTCTGGCCCTCAATGTTGATATCCTGGGTACGCGGGGTCCATGCACCGCTCCCACAAAAACAAAGGGATCCTCGCCCTCTGGCTCAAAGGTTACCATCTTCTTCCTACAGTCAATGGTAGCTCCATATCTAACCAGCCAATCCATGCCTAGAATCATGTCAAAGTCCTCCATACTCAACTCAATCAAGTCTACTGCTAACTCCCTACCATCAACTAGCACTGGCAGTGCTCTAATCCACCTCCTAGATACTACCAACTCTCCTGTAGGCAATATAGTCCCAAACCCTGAAGCACTATACTCACTAGGCCTACACAGTCTATCAATCACCTTATCAGATACAAATGAATGCGTAGCACCAGAATCAATCAAAACAGTAAAGGGAGTGCCAGCACTAGAAAGCTGACCTGTCACTACCGAGGGACTAGCCTCGGCCTCCGCCTGCGTCAGGGTGAACACTTGAGTTGGAGTCAAGCTGTCTACCTTTCCTGTCTCTCCCTTCTTCACCGTCGGACAATCTTTCCTGAGGTGTCCCACCACCCCACACACATAGCAAGCCTTAGCCCGACACTCGCCCGGATGGCGTCTCCTGCACCTCGTGTATTCTGGATAAGTCCTCCACGAATCACCGCCTCCCTGACGGCCACCCTGAGTACCCCGACCTCCCCTATCAAATCTAGGAGCGATTGGAGCATTAGGAGTCTTTCTTTTCAAATCATTGGGGCCTCCGCCCCTACCAGAACCAGAGTATGGAGGCACCGCCCTGCGGCCCTCCCTTCTTGCTGCACTATCCCTCCATATCCTATTCTCCGCTTCCTCAGCGGTCAGAGCCCTCTCCACAGCCTGGGCATAAGTAGTCACTCCAGGAACTGTGGTAATTCTTACATCTCGGGCTATCATAACATTCAGCCCTCTAACAAATCTGTCCTGCCTAGCTGCATCAGTAGGCACAAGATCTGGCGCGAACTTCGCAAGTCTATCGAACTTCAAGGCATATTCTGTAACTGTCATACTGCCCTGAACCAGTCCCACGAACTCATTCACTTTCGCTGCCCTAATGGCAACGTTATAATACTACTGATTAAACAAATCCTTAAACCCTTCCCAAGTCAGTGTAGCAACCTCTCTAGTCTGTGATGCTACCTCCCACCAAATTTGGGCATCATCCCTCAGCATATAAGTGGAACAATCCACCCTGTCATGTCCACCCACTCTCATAAAATCAAGAATGGTAGTAATCAAAGTCATCCACTGTTCAGCTTTCAGTGGATCTGGACCACCCTCAAAGGTCGGGGGTTGTTGCTTCCTGAACCGCTCATACAACGGTTCCATCTTATTCCCAACATCAACTGGCTGTACCACAGGTACCAGTGCCGGTGGCCCAACAGGGGCAACACTCCCAGATGGAGCCTGCTGCAGAATTCGGATCTGTTCGTCTTGGCTCTGAAGCCTAGCTTGCATTTCTGCCATTAACTGCTGCCAGTTCTCAGGGACTGGCGGAGGGGTCGGGCCCTGGTCATCATCTCTAGCCCCTGACCTGCCGGGTAGTCGTGTGGATTTCCTTGAACGCATAACTATTCAAGTCAATCTGCAATCAACGACTTAGCAATTAGGCTATGATGACAGGGTAATAATCCTATCATAATCCATCACTAAAACTCCACTCATTCACAAGCAATCAAAGTATAGCAATTTATCCAGATATTCATCCACATGCACAACAATGCTAATAAGCACACCTCAATAGCATCATGCAATAGTCAAGGGCCAGGCCCTATCAGTATCTCATGCTCCTTATCCATCAAGCAAATATCAATAATCATATCTCACTCAAATCATTTTAAGCACATAGTCATGCACACACAATTACCAAACCCTGAGTTGAGCTTGTCTCCCACGGTGAATGTACATATCCAGCCAGTCTTCAGGACCCATAAACCTAGGACGCTCTGATACCAAGTTGTAACGCTCTGGATAGCCAAGACCATTACACTGTGTGTTTATAAAGTGCCAGACTTGCTAACCCAGTCATTTAAATAAAATAGTGTTATTGAAACTATAAAGGAACTAGGGTTGAAAGCGTTTTGGTTTCAAAAGCCACATTTTCATTAAAAAAAACATTGTTTATTTACACGAGATCCCAAAAATATCATTTCAAAGGCTGTTTACAAAAGTTACAAGGTTAAAATACATTAACCAGCCATACTAAGGCAAAACAAGCAGTTAGGTAGATCCCTGTCCTGACTCACTCCTCGACCATGGTGATCGAACAGCTGGCTATGTACATTTCACCCCGGAGCTCTCCACCTCAGGCTTGGTCCAGCTTGCCCTTGCCTTTACCTGCACCATGTAGCACCCGTGAGCCAAGGCCTCACAAACGATAACCAGGGCTAGCGCCCTCAAGCTGCTCCCTCCGTTATCCCGTTGTTCTTGGCTCCCAGTGGCCAATTTGTGCCCTGTGCACTAAAATCATGTACGGAACTGTTGATGCTCATAATCTCATCGATAGAAAGCATGAGGCCGAGGCAAGGCCCTTAGGCCACCGTCGTCTCGGGAAGCCATCGCACCATCACAACACAAGTCTGGGTTCGGCTCTCGTGGAGTCGATGCCAAGTGGCCTCGCTTGGCCTCGCCAGCCCATACTGCCACAAGTGGCCTCGCGAGATGCCTAGGCCACATCCCTCAAGTGGCCTCGCAAGAGGTCTCGGCCACGCCACCCAAGTAGCCTTGCGAGACGCCTAGGCCACGCCACACAAGTGGCCTCGCGAAATGCCTAGGCCACATCCCTCAAGTGGCCTCGCAAGAGGTCTCGGCCACGCCACCCAAGTGGCCTTGCGAGACGCCTAGGCCACGCCACACAAGTGGCCTCGCGAGATGCCTAGGCCACATCCCTCAAGTGGCCTCGCAAGAGATCTCGGCCACGCCACCCAAGTGGCCTCGCGAGACGCCTAGGCCACGCCACCCAAGTGGCCTCGCGAGATGTCTAGGCCACGCCTCCCAAGTGGCCTCGCGAGATGCCTCGGCCATGCCACACAAGTGGCCTCGCGAGATGCCTAGGACACATCCCTCAAGTGGCCTCGCAAGAGGTCTCGGCCACGCCACCCAAGTGGCCTCGCGAGACGCCTAGGCCACGCCACACAAGTGGCCTCGCGAGATGCCTAGGCCACATCCCTCAAGTGGCCTCGCAAGAGGTCTCGGCCACACCACCCAAGTGGCCTCGCGAGACGCCTAGGCCACGCCACACAAGTGGCCTCGCGAGATGCCTAGGCCACATCCCTCAAGTGGCCTCGTAAGAGATCTCGGCCACGCCACCCAAGTGGCCTCACGAGACGCCTAGGCCACGCCACCCAAGTGGCCTCGCAAGATGTCTAGGCCACACCACCCAAGTGGCCTCGCGAGACGCCTAGGCCACGCCACACAAATGGCCTCGCGAGATGCCTAGGCCACATCCCTCAAGTGGCCTCGCAAGAGGTCTCGGCCACGCCACCCAAGTGGCCTCGCGAGACGCCTAGGCCACGCCACCCAAGTGGCCTCGCGAGATGTCTAGGCCACGCCTCCCAAGTGGCCTCGTGAGATGCCTAGGCCACGCCTCCCAAAGTGGCCTCACGAGTCTCGGCGCCCCTGGCCTCATGAGGGCCACATCCACAACGCACTCGACCTTGTGGATAGCTAGGGAGCCACACCCTCAAGGGGGTCGCAAGGAGAGCGTCTCGCCACGCATCCTTAGACATCTTCCAGGGCCACATGCCTATCGCTAAGACTCGTGAGTGACCTCAGGAGGTTCTGGATATCCCATACCAAGGACCCAAGATCTCCACCTCACACCAAGGGTCCCATTCCTTACACCTTGAGATCCCTATGCTTAGGAGATCCAGTACGAGTCGAATGGGGCATATTTGTACGACCAAGTACTAAGTACGGGTACCAGTACCAGTGAGATTGCTGGGGTAAGGATCATGGTCCGTACGTCTACGGTCATAGGTCAGAGCCGACACCACTACCTCCTACGCCACTACGCCTGCCATCACGCATCAGACATGGGTACAGACAAGTAGTGGAGACACCCTCCTGACCCCTGCTCCTGTACAGGTTGTACAACCACGACCTCTGAAGCCACTCCCCTGACACAGTACGTATGTCCCACTTGGTCCCCTAGACCACTATGTACCTAAGGCCATTAGAGCCTACTATAAAATGAACTCTAAGACCACCTGATAAGGGGTTGGAAATTTCACTGTAGCAGAGGTTTGAGTGTGAATGAAAGACAGAATTCTCCATTATTGTTCTATCCCAGTTCTTGAGTTATTATTCAAGTTTTTACAGTTTTCCGATTAGTGACCTCAATTTGATAATTTTTCCAACTTAACTTCGTTGACGAGTTCTCATCGTCAACAGGCACTCTTAGACCGCTTTTACATGTCCCATGGCGTAATACCAACGTTGACACGATATGTCTTTCGGGAGCACTTAGTCCCATCACAATCATACAACCGGGTGCAGTTTTCTTACCTTTCAATTTACTAGTTCCCGATGCCTCGAAGCCGCGAGCACGGTCCTCTACCCCGAGCCTCTCCAAAGACCTAATCACAACACAAATGAAACTTCCTTTGTCACTAATCAATCCAAAACTATTTCCCGGAACCAATTCCACACTCTCGGAACCCCCAAATCCCTAAAACAATGCACCGAAGGCATCCCCCGAACCCTCGGAGAAAAGGCTCAAAATTGCAAATTCCCATGTCCTGAAATTGGCCTAGCGCCGCGGTGCTGCCCTATAGGGCCGCGGCGCCAAGCAAGTCAGAAAGCACACTCTGCCCAGAAACAGCCTTGCGCCGCGGCGCTCCTTCGCGAGCCCAGAATTCTGGGTTTTTCCCCTGCGTTTTTCCCGAACCCAAATCATTCCAAATCACCCCAAACTCCTACCTAAGCCCCAAAACCAACTCAAAACCCCAAATAGATCATACCACAACCTATAAACATCATAATCTAACTCAATTACACAACTATTCTCAGAATTCACACTTAAGTTTCAGATTCAAACACTTAAACCAAAACTTGAGAAAAGTACAAACCAAACCTCTAAATCCTTAAATCATAACAGCTACGAGATTGCAAACATGTTTAATACCCTTACTTAAATCAATAATTCAACTTGAGCTTCCTCCAATCCAAGCTTTGAACTGAATTTCTCATTGGCAAACCAGCTGAATTTTCATGCAAAACAAGCCACTAACTTGCTTCAATTCATGCTTATCCTTCAAAAACTAGACTTGAAACTTAAACAAATCATAGATAGACCCTTACCTCTGAGTATTCTTGGCCTAGGCTTAGCTTAATTGCCTTGAATCATCAAAATTCTCTTCTTAGGTCTCCCAACTTCAGCTTCCCTCTTCTTCTCTTTTCCTCTAATTTTCAGCATAAATCAACTTCCTAAGTGTTATACGTGACTAACTTTTCCTCTCAGCTGAAGCTCATCCATTCACTGCCAAAAGACCACTTTAACCCTCCTCAAATATCCCTTTCTAACTAAACCTCAAGGGCACACTTGTCCTTTTACTAACATTACAATTCTACCACTTTCCAGCAAAACCTGTTACTCTCTGTGGTTACTAACAGTTGCACAAGTTACCAAATCACTAGTTACCACTATCTAGCTTCCTAGGACCGTCTCGGCACGTGCATCGCACTGATATCACCACACCCACGTGGTACAATTCACATAGCATAATTATCACATAACATAATACACATAGTCATATAACATGCTTAAAATCATAGTCATGCATCTTAATCATTAAAACCACACATAATTCCCATTATGCCCTCCAGGCACACTAATCAAGGTCCTTAAGCCTTATTAGTGAATTTGGGTCGTTACACGGTTCCAGCACAAAGAAGTTGACCTGTAGCAACTGTGGGAGAAGCCTCAGCTTCTGCTTGAGTCAATGCAAACACTCGAGCTGGGGCCGAGCTGTCTGCCTTCCTGGGTTCTTCCTTTCTTGCCTTAGGGCAATCCTTTTTTAGATGACCCACTGCTCCACAAGATAAGCAGGTCCTTGCCCTACACTCTCCCAAGTGATGCCTCTTGCATCTAGGACACTTAGGATAAGACCTCCAGGCTTCATTACCACCAGGACGACCCATAGAAATACCACAGGGCCGTCTGTCAGGACCTGGACCTGGAAAGGTGTCAGGAACCTTTCTCTTCTGATCACTGGGGCCAACACCCCTACCAGAACCCACAAATAGAGGACCTGGCCTCCTAAAATCCCTTCTGGCTGCACTGTCACGCCAGATCTTCATCTCTGCACTCTCAGCTGTGAGTGCCTTCTCCACCACCTGTGCATAAGTAGTAACTCCTGCCACAGTGGTGATACGTACATCTCGGGCTAACCTGGGATGTAGCCCCTGCAAGAATCTCTCTCTCCTGGTCCCATCAGTGGGCACCAACTCCTTGGCAAACTTTGCCAAACGGTCAAACTTTAAGGCGTACTCAGTAACTGATGAGCTTCCCTGAAGTAGCCTAATGAATTCATCAGCTTTCGCCGCTCTAATAGCGTCATTATAATACTTTTCATTAACAAGGTCTGAAACTCCTCCCAACTCAGGGTATTAACATTATTGGTCTGGACAATCACTTCCCACCAAATCCAGGCATCATCCCAAAACATATAGGTAGCACAGGCTACCCTCTCACTACCAACTACCCTCATAAAGTCAAGAATAATGGTAATCATGCTCATCCATTTTTCAGCCTTGGCAGGATCTGCACTGCCATCAAACACAGGAGGTTGTTGCTTCCTGAACCTTTCATAAAGAGGTTCCCATTTGTTTCCAGCCTCAGGCAGCTGCCCAGTAACCGGCACCGACACAGAAGGTGCCTCTGCAACACTGGCCACTACAGGCACTTGCTGTTGTCTTAGGAGACAAAGCTCCTCTCCATGCTTTAACACTGTTGCCTGTAATTCCTCAAACAGTTGCTGCCAGTTTGCAGGTGCTGGCTGTGGAATCTGGGATTGGTCATTCTCTTGACCCTGACTGTTGTTATTCTGGCCTGGATCACTCTGGCCAGCTGACATGTCTGTTTGCCCTGGGTTCATTCTGTCACTGATGCCTTACTGAAACAATAATCAATACGGCCAGTCAGGTAGTAATAACTAAACCTCTTGCCGCCTTACACTCCAAGAACAAACAGACAATTATCACGTTCCACAGTCATTCAATATTCACAAATAGATACATGTTTATGGCATTCACCACTCAGCATGTATCACATAATAACTCTTAACCAACCATACTAATAAGCAGGTCACATCAATCTCAGTACTAATTAGCACACATTTGCTGAAGATATAATATTTCAGGGCACAGGTTCAACATGGTATCTCATGCACACAGGTAAATCATATATATCACATTTAAGCAATTATACATGTAACCACAGAAATAGTTACCAAACCATGAGTCGAGCTTGACTTCAGTGATGTGTGTACATACCCAGCCAATCTACAGGAACCTTAACCTTGGCATTGCTCTGATACCAAGTTGTAACGCCCTGGCTACCCCAGAAAAGTTACGGTGAACAGTGAACCAGAAATTTGACTTGCTACCCGAGTCCTTTGGTTAAAAACGTGATCTAAGTGTTATTAACAGGCTAAGGTGAAAAAAACCAATGAAAAGGAAAGGATATATTTCATTAAGTACATAAACTGCTCATGATCTATTAAAAATGTTTACAAGTCGTTTACAATACAAAATGGTCACTATTGTTTTCAATTTACAATCCCCGCCGACCTAAGCGGTAAAAATAGGGTAAACCCCTAGTCCCTCTGAGAACTCCCTGACCGTGGTGGTCAAGCGGCCCAATATGTACACAACATCGCCCAAGCTCTCCACTCAAGGTTGGGTGAACTTCTCTTTCCCTTTACCTGCACCACATAGCACCCATGAGCCAAGGCCCAGCAAGAAAACACAATAAAGCATGACATAATATCAACAATGACCATAATAATCATTCAGGACTATCAGTCGATAACAGATAGGTGACAGTAGCAAAAGTCACAAAAGTGGGTACAACTCCCTTTAGCCATGTGACGATAGGGTCACCAGGGCTTAACTGATAAGTGATTCTTTCATAAGTTTGATCAGGATAGGTGCATGGTGATTGGTCACCAACATAACCTCCCTCCCGACTCTAGAGTCGTAACTATGGACAGCGTCCCTTAGCCATGTGACAAACAGTCACCGGGGCCATACGCCCTGGCTATGAACATCTGGTCTTAGACCAGGCAAGCGCTTATAAGTTCTTCGACCTTGGGTTCGGTCCAACATTAATGCCATAAAGCCATTCAATGCTGATATCGATTAGATCTAATCTTCGATTGGCCCGGCGTTCACAACACTCTGCCATTTCTGACCATTGGGTCAGTGTCCTTGACTAGTCAGTGCCATAAACAGGTAATCAACATTCGCTAGCATTTAATATGCAATCCATGTCCACATACATCAACCAACATGCTTCATTAACAAACCATGCATGTCATATACATATACAGGGTGCAACTGTATCCATACACTGTTTTCTTACCTCTGGTTCAAGTGAAAGTTATTATAAGAACGACCCCTGAGAACGATCAATCTTTAAATTCCTTGATGGTCACCTGGTCATAACCAAAATATAGGATTCATCAATAAAAATATTAACAGAGGGTTCCCAAACCAAAATCTAGCCTCCGAGACATCAAACACTACTCAACCGGGTACTAGGTTCAACCCCGAGGCTTAAGGCTTGAATCCCCAAGCTAAAAACTCCATTATGGCCAAAAAGACACTAAGGGCCGCGGCCCTCCCCAGCTGTGCCGCGGCACGCCCCTCAAACAGAGGCAGCCCTCTCTGTCAAACGCCAAGGGCCGCGGCGCACCACAGCCATGCCACGGCGCTTAACCCAGGCCAGCAAAAAAAAACACCACGCACCAGCAAACTTTCCCCTGCGTTTTCCCTTGGAACCAAGCCCTTTAACCAGCTCCAAACCTCCTCTAAACACTCAATTTAACCTGTAAACATCACCCATAACTCACCCTTATCAAAACCCAAGCCAAACTTCAATCAAAACCTCCATAAATCCAAACTATCATCAAGAAATCATAGGCTGAAAAACTAAAGGAAAATAGAGTATAAACCAGAAAATTATGGCTGAACTCACCTCAAATCCAAGTTTGAACCTCCTTCAATGGCTGAACCAAGTCCACAAACCCAGCCCCTTGATTTCCTAGCTTGAAACCCCACTTTGAGCTCAAAAACACCAAAGGAACAATGGAGGAGAATGGTGTACGGGAAGGAGAAAGAAGACCCTGTTTTGGCTCTGTTTTGTTCTATATCCTTCTACAGCCAGCTAAAGGGTTATATAAATCCATCCAAATGACCTAAATACCCCTAGGTCACTTAAGGCTTCTAAAATCACTTCAAGGGAAAAATTGGTACTTTCTACTTATCCCGTTAATCATAATTAACGCTTCCCAATTCCCGCTAATCCCAATAATCTCAAACTCCAATAATTCATATCTCGTTACCCTATTATTCCCGGTAACGCTCTAATCATTAAAAATACCCCGAGACTCACCCTGAGCCCCGAGCTTAAACCCATTATGACCAAACCGATAAATTATACTTAAAGATCGTCTCATGCCGAAATACTCGAACCAATCCACATTATAATGTGGCCTCACAATATATCATTGACATGCAAAAAAATATACAATTATGCCCTCAGCGAGTCAAATTACCAAAACACCCCTGTAAACAAATGTGGACCCACATGCATGCATTTAACATCATATAATAATATAATTCTCATAAACATGCATAAACACATTTAATGGCGTAATTAAACAGTTATGGCCCTCCCGACCTACTAATCCAGCCATTAAACCATATTAGGGAATCCGGGGCATTATAGTCGTTGGCCTCGTTCCCCGACTGCGGGCTCCGTCGGCGAACCGGAGGCGGAGGCCTCACCTCTCTCCTGGGAGGGAGGATGCCTGTTGGCAAAGGCACGAGCTCCCAGAGGTCGTACTTTTTGTTGGACCAATCCGAGGTGGACTGGCCATCTCCCAAAAGCCCGCAAGCTCGGAGTTTACTCTCATGCAAAAGATATGAGAGAGACCTCCTGCCATAAGGGAGTTGGAGCAGAGCCTCTCTATGCTCCTTCATTACGTCATCGGGAGTAGGACGGTGAAAGTTGGCTGGAAAACAAAACACATTTCAACTAAGTACAACCTACAGACAAAAGTCCGAGCACAGAGATAAAAAAGGTTGGGGTACTTACGAATCCATCTGAATGAGTAATATTGAGACGGGGACAGGCCATCTGTCCAGAAGAAGGCCTTCTTAAAGTCAGGTGGATGGTTAGGGAGGTCCTCGAACACCTTTATCTCTTTGGGGTAGCTCGAGAGATAATAGAAGCCGTCTCCTCCCCGAGCTCGGGAGGGATTGCTTTTCAGATAGAAGAGATACAAAATCTCCTTTGGTGAAGGTCCTTTCCACTCCAACTCGTGGTATAACGACCTCAGGGCAGACAAAACCCTGTAAGAATTAGTGTTGAGTTGGAACGGAGCCAACCCAACAAAGTCCTTGAAGAAAGACTTCAAAGGCAGTAGCGCTCCTGCCTTCATATGCTCCTGACTCCAAGCCGCATACCTCAGCCTATTGTCAGGGTTTCCATTCCCTGGAGCATAGCAGCTTCGTTCGCTGGAGGTTGGAGCTCGACAGCTTAAGGAGCTTGACAACCTGAGACTGTGAAAGGCCAGGATATCAGTTACCTAGTTTATCGAGGTAACCGAGCTCCAGTAGTGCTCAGCCTAAAAAAATTCCCTCCTCGGTTGCGAGGTAGAAGGCTCCCCCATCAGTGAGAATTGGAGCTCTCCCGGACTATACGCAACAGTCACTTTTAACCTAGGGTCGAGGGGGATTGGCCTGGGTCCTGAATCAGATTCCAGAGAAAGGGCTTCACGAAGGGTTCTCCTCTTCCTTTCTATGACCTCAAGGATTTGGCGGTGATAGTGAGCTCGGGTCTCCTCCTGTTTGCGCACGAGATCGTATTCGCGAACCAAACGTTGATTCTGAGCAAACAACGACTCTGGGCTTAGGGTTTTTGGCGAGTAAGGAATTTCTAGCAACGACCCCCACCGTCTTTCCAGATTCTGTGACATCTAGCGAGAAAGAAAAAATGGTGAGGGCCATGCATGCAAGGGTTCAAGAATAGCGAGCTTGACAGGACAAGCTCGGAGAATGCTTGGGTACGAAACGAGCTCGATACTAAAAACTCGATTAAAGAGTCGGAACGTGTATTCTACGAGAAAAAGGAGGAGAGTGGATAAATTTTTTGAAAATCCTGAAATATCAGGGAAAAAGGATGACGGTTATTCAGAAATGGCAATCTTGGGTATCGTGCGTTCTTTAAAACCAAGATTTTGTACCCGATATCTTGATGTGCAAGATATGTCTTTTAAATTTTGAAAACCCAGAAAAAAGAGACCTTGTTCTACACCAAAACTGGATTTAGAACCAGTGATTTAAACCTAGCATGGAGACTTAAACGTGAAAGCCCATCGGTCAGAACTTCCTAGCGTATCATTCTAAGAAAATAAACTAGTGCATTCTCATAAATAAAAGAACAACGCAGACAGAAACCATCATAAAAGAAAACAAAAAGATAATCAGATACTTACACATTGATGGCGATTGCAAAGAAATCGTTGATTGAAGGAGAGGCTGCAGGTATGACCTTACGGTCTCGAGCAAACTGGTGGTCCTTTGTTTCTTCGGCTAGGAGAACATGCACAAGCAAAAAGTTCTCTGGGATGGCTTCTGGTTTTGCCTCTTTTCTTTTTTCTTCTGGTGAGTGTAAAATAAGAGGAAGACGATGACTGGGGTCTTATATATAGATGGTAAGAAAGGATTAATCTGAGCCATTGGCCAGAATCCTCATAAAATCCAACGGTCAGGGATTGATGACATGATAGTACTGAAAAGGTGGCAGGCCAACGATCGTGGGCGGATTTCCAAGGTACTCGAGTACATTGAATGAGCAATACCCAACTGACACGTGTCCATTTTCAAATGTGTGACGGTGCGGTTCTCGAAGAAAGTAGTTCAAAAGTTTCCTTCTCATAGGATTCGAACAAATACTTTTGAGGGGGCAAAATGTTACACCCAGATTTTGAGCCTTAAGAATTGTGATCTCGAAAGATGGATTCATTAGGGATGGGCTCGTAATGTCTGGAAAATGTGTCCACGACCTAGGCACCAAGCCTAGGAAGCAAGGGTGACTTCGAAGATGATAGCCTCGAAATCCTCACGAGCTCGAAAGACAGATATCGAAGTACATCTGTCCTCGGATGACCTCGGATCAGGGGTTCCGAACCTGACATAAGTATGAGCTCGAAACCACATAATCTCGGGAAAATGCTATAGCTCGAAAGTTATTAAGAGACCTGGGTGAACGTGGTGTTGACAATATAAGCTGATAACTTTGAATATCTTAGTGAATTATCTAAGAGAGACACGGTCTGCATTCATTGCTATAAATCCCCTATAATCAGGGGATATTTATTATTCAGTTATACGCCCCCTGATCTTCAGGGGACGTTTCCTTGTATATAGGATTACAGGCTCTTAATGCCATTAAATTTATTTACATATACAGAATAACTTCCCGAAATGTGTGGGATAGTATTCTGAAAACCTCCTCTATAAATAGAGAGGTCATGCACCATTGTAAAGGACCGAAATTTGTGATCTTGAGAGAAAACTCTGGAGAATTTATTCTTGAAGAATTTCCAGAGATCATCTTAAGTTTTAATAACAAAGACTCGTGGACTAGGTAGAGTTAACTGCTGAACCACGTAAAAAATCTCATTTGTGTTATCATATTTTTCTTGGCCATAACCAATCATAGTTTTCGTGCTCTTATTTCACTGTTGACGAAAAACGGTGCCAACAGACAAGAATCAAAATTCTGTTTTAGTTGCCGGAGAAGAAGAGCAATTGATCGGAAATTGAATTCTATGTTTAATTCGATGACTGTAGAAGGCACGAGAGAAAGATTGCGAAAGTGTTCGATTCGTGAGGTAGATTTGAAGCAACACTTCCGAGAGGCGATCGAGAATTTTATTGCTTAATCAGAGAAGAAGTTTGTTGTTGCCGGAGAAGATGATGTTACGATCGGAAAAAATGGAGGATGAATTGAGGAAGATCGGCAACTTGGTTTCTTGGAATTGGGAATACGATCGGAAAAAATGGAGGATGAATTTAGGATGATTAGCGACTTGGTTTCTTGGAATCGGGAATTTAGAAATGTTATGGGAATCTGATTTCTTAGTTTATGGAATTCCATATCTTATATTTTGTTTTAAGCTTGTATTACCATATTTGGCATAATTACTTTTTTGTCCATATATACTGAAAGTTTAGTTAATTTTCCCATATTTATGTTAAGTTCTCTAAAATAAAATTGTATAATTTATACATCATTAAAACAAATTTATAAATCTCCACACAAAAAAAAAAATTATACGGGATATTTGCGGCGAAAATACTCAAATTATTACGTTTGTAGCACTTAAGTACCCAAGTTATTTTTGTGACGGTGAAAGTACCTTCCATTCATGTTTCGTTGCAACCGTCTTCCAATTGATAAGTGTGTTTGTGACATGTTGGCGAAATTACCAAATTACATATTACATGAATATTTGCGGTTAAAGTACTTAATTTAAGATATATGTGCAGCAAAAGTACCTAAGTTATATGCAAATTTGACGTCATATGGTAGACTTAGCGGCAAAATAAACAAATGTAATAAAACATGAACGGAATGTATTTTCACCTGCAAAAAAATAATTTGGATACTTAAGTCCTACAAACATAATAATTTGGGTATTTTCGCCGCAAATATCCCTATATATATATATGATAAATTAAAAATTAATTTTTGAATGGATGTGAGAGTAACACAATAAGATTTTTTTTTCAGTTACACAATACAAACTTTTGAATCTTAAACCTCCACAATAAACTAAATAGGAAAAATATCATTTTGGCCCCAAAATTTTAGCTAAATACATATTTGGACTCTATATTTTGTTAAATCACATTTTTGACCTCGTAATTTGTAAAATAGTACCGTGGATCCGATTTTGGTCAAAATAATTTCAAATATATTATTTTCTTCTCTGTTTCTCTTAACCTATTACATCGCCAATGACCCAACAATTGATTTTATATTTGAAGTTATTTTAATTAAAATTGGGCCAGGGGTGTTATTGTGATATGTTTTGCAAAACACAAGTTCTAAAATATAATTTAATAAAAAATAGAGTCCAAACAAGTAATTGTGCAAAATATAGGGATATGGACATGTCATAATAATATAACTATAGAGGAGTTTCACCTATATTTTGAAACCCTATCGGGGCATTTGTTTTGGGGTGTGTGGTAGCTTTGGAATGTGATCTCGAAGTGGAGATTGATGTCAAGTGAAATTCAAGTGGAGAAAATGGTTGAAATTACTCACAAATATGTCCGTGGCTCCCACAAAATATTTAACTTTCCCTCCTTAATTACTTAACTAAACATTAGAAAGTGTCAACTTGCCCATTCCCCTAAGCAAACCCCAAAACAAACGCCCCCTATATGTCTATATTTGGTTGGGATGAGATCTTTCTTAAATGTTTTAATTAAAAATTTCTTGTAAATATAAATTTTTTTAATAAAATTTAAAATATGAATTTTGAGAGGTCAATTTTAAATTTTTAGAAATATGTGTATTATTTTGAAAGAAAAAAAATCAGAGAGGGGAGAATCCCTTTATCCAGTGACGAACTCTGTTACCGCTATTGATGTAGCGTCCTAGAATTTTACTTAGCTAGATAGTAGTAGCAGTAGTAGTAGTAGTAGCTGTAGAATTTTAGTTTTCGTGCATATTGGTTCAAGCCGGGATTTAGTAAGAAACTCGTAGAAATAGTTATGGATTTTATTAGTTTTACTTATGGTTTATAAATATTAATTTTATCATAAGGTTTGATTTATGAATATAGTCCTAACAATATTATTTATTATAACCTAAGGTTTAGATAGATTAAATAAGAGTGTGACACTTGTCACAAACATGTTTATTAAGGATTTAAGTATTTTTGATGAATAGTTTAATTAAAAGAAAGATCTAGAAGCTCTAGAACCTTCCATTATCTATTAGGATCACGTTTTACTCAGTCAAAGTAGTTTTAATCAATTTCAAATTATCCTGAAATGTGAAAAAACGTGTTTGAAATATCAGCGTATGTCGATATATCGCAGCTATAAGAGCCGATATATCGCCTATAATTGATACGGAAAACACATCGACTTCGTATGAACGAAGCCACAGACCTTCGGGATCATGGTAGGGGCGATATATCGCCTACCCTAGGAGATATATCGGCTCTAGTGGCCATATTTGAGTTGTTCGTAAAATTCTGAACTAGAAACAGCCCTCAACAACCTTGACTAGTTCCTGACGTTTTTGACCGAGTTTTGGGCATCTGTTGAACAGATAATTCAAATTTATCCATTTTTAATCATTTATTTATTCATTTTACAAGAGTTAGTTTCACTCCTTGAACTCTATAAATAGGACCCTTCACTCAGCCATTTCATTCATCATTCAAGCACAGTTTAGAGCATCCAAGCTGCTAAGATTATTCTAGAGAGAAACACTAGGGTTTTGGGGTTAAAGCCTTTCCAATCTAAACTTTTATAAACACTTGGGAAGTAATTTTTTGTGTGATTTTCGGTGTTCAAGGTATAGATCGAGGTTCTAAGCTATCCAAGGTATTCATTATCTTCAGGTTTAGTTCACTATAGTTTATATTATTCTTTCATTTTTCTTCAAATCCTAACTTGTGATAGTGACTTTTGGTTAGGTGTTCAATTTCTTTGAAACATCAAGTTTTCGGTCAGTTTCTATCCCGATGGTTTAGATCTTCTCTTCATCTTATTTTCTTTAGGAAACTTATGGTTTCTTTATGTTTGGTTTTAGGAGTTTCAATCCCGCTCTTGTCTCCACTATTCCGGTTTTTGGTAAGGAAAATTAGATAGTTTAGTATTATGACTTAGTTTATGTAGTTTATGATATAATTTATGTTTGTATGACCTAACATTTCAGGTACAATAAAGGGGTAAGTGTGTTTGGACCTAAGGTGTCCAATGATGTGTGACGGACTATGTCCGGTAGGCTCGGTTGCCAAAACTTTATGACGGACCTAAGTGATGTACGGTGTATGACAGACTTATGTCCGGGGCTTAATTGCCACCCTTGTATAAACACTTATCTTTTTATGATATCTGACTTGTTATTATGACCTATAGTTATGAGTATGACTTATGACCTATGATCTATGACTTATGACCTATGACTTATGACTTAGAGTATGATTTATGATTTATGACTTAGACTATGATATAAAATTATGACTTAAGCTATGATATGACCTAGAGTTTTGTGTTTGTATGACTTTGGTGAATTTATGTTATGTTTGATTATATGACTAACTATTGTTTGTATTTTTCTTATTGGGCTTAGAAGCTCACTCCTTATGATGTTGTTACTTCATGCAATTAAGGATTGAAAGGCCGGTGGTGAGTGGGGACCTAAGAGCTTCGTGATGTACTCGTGGGGGCCATATAGTCGAGGAAGATCAAGCGGGCCTATTTATTTATTTTTATCAAATAATGTTTCTTTTAAAGTTTTATTTAAATGTTGCTCATTTTTGTGTTAAAGACAATTATTTTATTTTTGTAACACCATGGATCCATGTATTTATTTTTTAAGTTTTTATTCAATAAATGAGCAATATTTATGAATTATGATCCAACGCTGTGTTCTCGGTAATCTATGAGAAATTAGGGCGTTACAATTGAGACCCTATATTAAGGCATAATAATGTTACATACATTATTTATATGTGTATACATATATATGTATATATAGAGTAATGATTGAGACATACTTTAATTGCACACAACATTTATACACAATGATGTGTAATTAATCTTAATCACACAATTAAAAGTGATGTGGTCCCCACTTAAATTATCTATGGTTAAAATTTAACACATATCATAGTGTGTAAAAAGTATGTTAAATTTGAATGTGTGTCTATTTACAAACATAACCATGTGTAAATTAACATAAATATCTTCAAACAATTATAATTATAAACCATAATTCTTAACAAACACCCTCTCAACATATTAGGTATAAAAATTCAAAAATGTTAGATTATCAATTTAAAAAATTAAAATTCTAAAAAAAGGTAATAGATAAACAAAATATAGATATGAATATGGATGTGGATATGCTAAATTTTTTAATTCTAATGAGGTTTTTTTTGTATTTTATTGTTTGTATCTTATGTATGAACTTTTTTGATTGTATTTCATTCTTAAAATTGTGTATGATAACAATAAGTCACTTAAGATTGACATCATTAAAAGACTAAATAAAAACGTAAAGGGGAAAGAAATATCATTAAGTCCTGAAAATGAGATGTAAAAGACAAAACACTGATCAAGATATGAAGTTAATAATCATCATGGGTATTTTAAGTTATTGATAATGATTTAAGTTTTAATCTTGTTTAGGAGATAGTAGTTTTAATAATACTTGTATTATTTAGTAATAATAATATAAAGGAGTGTGGGAAGAAAATTTTATGGACAATATTGTACTCGTAAAAAATTTAAGAGTGATGTGAATTGTTTTTTTTAAGTTTTAAGAGGGATTTAATTAGAAAATGTGAGAGGAGAGAAAAAGTATGCCCTTAATAGTCACAACCTTGCAATAAATAGTCCTTGTTATTTTTCATAAAAGAGCTAACAGCCTACAACCTATAACTTTCACTTATTTCTCTTATTTACAAGCTTCAATTGATTTGATTCATAACCAATTGAACATAACAATCTTAATTTTTAAATAATTTCACTATTTGTTTTTAGAACAATTTGATATCTCTATTTGTTTTATAACAATTTGATATCTGTTAAGATATACTTTTAATTAATTTCACTTTAGCCAATGGCTATCACGTGCTTAACTTAATTAAACATAACTTCAAACGTTTGTTGGTTTACAAATCACTGCACACAACCTAGTTAAAAACAACAAATAGTGTAAAGTGAACTATCATTGGAGCCTGAAAATAATTACTTTGTGGAGGGTTTCTTATCTATATTTGTGATTTCTCTTCGACTTTAAGCGTTTGCATTTGTATAATAACCACAACAATGATTTCAAATCACTCACTCAACATTCACACTGAATACAACACGAACTGAACGGCGACCATCAAACCAAGTAATCGACCCAAAATTGTAGCCACTCTGAGCCTCTTTCCCAGAAAATGAAACCTGAAAAGGAACGCTTTTCACACCCTTAGAGAAACGTATCTTCTCTGGACTAACCTTCACAACCAAGCCTTGTGAAGAGTGAACCTTGGCAATGTAGGTAGAGTTGGAGGGTCCAACATTAGTAACACTTCTTTTGATCACTTTAGCAGCATGGTGTCTATTGAGCTGGCTGATTGAAATGGATGGATAGTTGATGTTGGAGATGAGCTCTTCGATGGAGACTTTCGGACAATTGAACTTTGTGCTTGACATGGATCTTATGTTCTTCTCTGAATAGCCATAATAGCAAAGGAATTGCAGATAGTTTTCTATTTTTATTTCAAACACTAGCCCTGGATTTAGAGCTTTCATTGGGTTGATTTCTCCTACACCTGTCTCGTGTGGATTCGCCATGTGGTTTGAGCTGTTTGTGAATGGATTTCTCATGTTGTTGTATTCACTTGCTGCATTGAAACACAGGAAAAAGATTAAACTAAACTAATTCCGTTCTTGAATAAGATTCTTCAACATTGAGTGAAAATTTGAGTAATTTTGGAACCTGTTGTCATGAGTGCTGATCTGATCATGGAAGAAGTCCATCTCGGTCGAACTGATCTGATGAATGCAGCTGCTCCTGTAACATGTGGGCACGCCATTGATGTTCCAGATCTCATAGCAAACTCTGATGGTTTCAATCCTATTGGAATTGCCCCTGATTCATCACTTTTGGGAATCATAGCAGCTAAAATGGCTACTCCTGGAGCCATTATATCAGGCTGCACTATGGATAATTGTTTCAATATTCTAATGCAGATTACGTAAAACTTTAAGAAATTGGCTAAAGATTATAGGTACTAATAATAAGGAGGAAGTGAAAGAATTAAAATGACCTTGAGAATGTTTTCTGTGAGCTGTGCAGGGCCCCTTGATGAAAAAACTGCAACAACTGGCGCCGGTCTTTGTCTTAGAACTTCAACTGATGGAAAAATTGCTGCTACTGGTTTCCTATTTTCATGACTTGGAGAAGTAAGCACACTCCCAAACAAAGAAACTAGTTGAAATTTATGCAAGGCTGGTTGTAAATTAGTTTGAGTGGTAAGACTAAGAGTTTGTGAGAAGAAAGAAGGATATACTAATTGAGCTATTTAAAGAGTGTTAATTGCTAGTAAATGTAGGCACAAAGCTTACTTGGTTGAATTGATGTACTTAAGGATCTGTGAGCCTACATCATTGTCAACTTGTACGAACGAGAAAATGCCAGAATCAAAAGGCGCTCCTTTCTGAATTTCATCAATTAAAATCATTCCTTTTGCCCTCGCATCTTCTACAACTAGTTTCCTGATTCTCTTTGTAACTGTAGTGTCGTCATCAACACAAACAACAATTTTTCCTGCAACCTTTTTAGAATCCAATGATCCCGGATAGCAGTTTCTGCAGTTTAAAATGATTGGATTGTTCATATGAGCATAAATCATACATCCTATAATTCTCCCGTGCAAGAAAAAAAAAGTCATGAATTTTAACCACCTTGCTTCAGATGCAGGGGTAAATTTTGCAGCCACATCCTTCCCAAATACAACTGGATACGCATTCGAATTCGAGTGGTTCGAAAAACTTATGCCAGATCCCTGCACAAACATTAAGATATGAGCACATTGTATGTTCAAATGTGCATCATTTTGGTTAACACTCAAAAATCTGCAGTTTATTGTGACAAGGGAGGCTTACTTTGAAAGATTTTCCATTTCCAAGCAGGACTGTGGACTGGAAATCTCTATCAATACTAGAGGCTGCAACAGTGAAGATCCATGGAGCAGTATTAACAACAGTGTAAGAATCAGGTCCATCATTCCCAGCAGAGCAAATAACCATGACTCCCATTTGTTCAGCATGGAAAGCACCAATGGCTATTGGATCATTAAGGTAATCAGGCTGAAAGAGTGACCCCATCCCAATGGAGATTGAGATCATGTCAACTCCATCCTTAATGGCCTCGTCTATGGCCTTCAAGATAGTGGCCCCTGAGCAGCCCTCGAACGAGCATGTCTGGTAGCTTGCGATCCTAGTGGAAGGAGAGCCGCCTCTCGCCAAGCCTTTGGCTAAACCGTAGTAACTGGCATTGGCAACTCTTGCTCCTGCTGCAATAGACGCTGTGTGTGTCCCATGTCCAATGGTATCCCTTGGAGAGCCTTTGGCTTTATCATCATGGCTCTTGTTAATGGATGATTTTGATAGTAGTGATGTGTCGTAGTATCTTGCACCTATCAACTTCCTACAAGAACAATGCCATTACAACTTGTTAGTTAGTGTGTGTGTGTGTTTGAATATATTTGATAATACTATGCTGATTTGAACTTTTTTTCTTCTTTTGAATATGAACAAGAGAAAATAAAATAGTGTCACCTATTACAATTGGATTTCTTGAAGTCGAATCCCTCCATACAAACTCCTCTCCATCTTGTAGGAACTGGCCCAATTCCTTCATCCTTGAAACTTGGAGACTCCGGCCATATTCCTACACAATAACATTTACTTATAAATAATTAAATAAATTTAGGAAATAATTTTTCTAGGTAATATCTATAGTCACCAAAAAGTTTGCCTAATAATTTAGTTACATATCTTTTATAAATAATTCAAAGGCTTTTTCCTACTTGGTGCATTGAAGGAAATTCGGGTAGCACTGACTGGTATTATTGTTTTAATATATTAACATTTAATTTGAACTTTTATGACTAGTATTATTGTAAAGTTTCATATTTGACCTATATATGATTCAACATTTATTTAGGTGGCTGCAGATGCAAGAATTATTCATCCATTTCAGCCAATTATGTAAGGGAAAACTTGAAAATTGTCCAGTTCTACCATTTATTAAGTAAGAATAGCTACATATTTTATTCTATTAATTTAGGCTCTAACTTTTTTATGTGTATTAAGCTCTAAAAATTCTTTTGAGAGCGTGATTGGATATTTTAATTATATAATATTTAATTTTTAATCAATTATTTTTAGGGAAGCTACAAAATGTAACTTGACTTCATGAAAAATTAATTTTTAATAAGCCAAAAGCAGGGTTTACAATCATCCATAACCCATGAAACCAAGCTTGAAAATAAAATATTTTGTTGCTTTTTTAACATCCACGGCTACTGTTATATATTTGTCTCTTTTTTTAATATTTTTTTTACTATATAATCAAAATCAAATTATATACCTTTTTTGTTTGTTTGTTGAAGTTGACAAGAAAATGGCTTGTTACCCACACAAATCTTGCAAGAGCTTCTATGAAGGTCATTTTCATAGTTTTAAACACACATTTTATGCCGCATATGTAAGTTGACTAATAGTGTATGGTAGGGCTATTCAATTATTTTGGCAAAATGCCCTGTCCAAATAACTTACCTAAACCAAATTTAATAAATTAGTAAAAAATGTAACTCAAAGAACCCAAAAAATCCAAACCACCCAAATAAACTAAATAATAGTTTTTTTTATACATATATATTATATAATATTATATAAATTAATTTTTTTTTAAAATAAAAAAAAATGAAATCCTATATTTTTAACCATAACTTTATAATATAATATTTTTAAATTTGAAAGTATGTATATTGTATTTTTAGTTTATTGAATTTGATTATTTGAAAATTAAAAAAATAAAAAAATATTGAAAATTGGTTTAAATCCGTTAACCCAACTAAGCCACCAAAGTCATTGAGCAGGTTAATTTTTTTTTTCTTATTTAGGCAGATTATAATTGAATATTTGCAACATAATATTTACATTGAGTTACTTAAAATATATTATAATCCAGTCAAACCAAACAATGTACAATCTTAGTGTATGGTTGCCAACTAATACTTGGCCAACATTCTTTATTGTCCATAAACAACATGTTTGCCCCACTTTTGTGTAATCACATAAATCATGTAAATATTTCTGTACGCAATGTTAATTCACCCTCGCTTAGCAACATATTTGGACCAAAATTAAATTAAATTTACTATTGTCCTTTATATACCAAGGTATAATCCACATTTTGTAAATCTTTTTCAACTAATATATATATCTTTTTTTGTACCAAATGATGCCATGATTATTACAACTAATATGGAAAAACATTCCTTTTTTAAAAAAAAAAAAAGTTTGCAATGCTTTGGAAAATTGATAAAAGAAAATTAGATGTTAGTACCCTGGATAATTTTAATGAAAACAATAATTTTAGGCATGAAAAATGAATATAATCACAATGAAAATTAAGGTAGAAGATATTAAGGAGTAAGTCACAAGCAAGAAGCATTATTATTATTATTATTATTATTATTTTGAGAAAAGAGCCATTATTATTAGAAAATAGTAGTAATAAATAAATAATTAATTTATATTACCTGTGTCAATAATTCCAATGATGACGTCATCGGACAAATGTTTGTGCGAAGAAGGCCATGTTGAAAGCCTACCGGCTCTGCCTTCCAAGAAATCCCACGAGCGTGTTGTGTGGAGATGAAGCATTGTGTCCGGGAATACCGAAATAACTTCACTATGCTCTGTTTTACCCATCCAATCCAATCAAATCTCATCCATTTTAATAATAATAGTAATAATAATAATAAACCAAAACTAAAATTATATCAATTACATTCATTTCTTTAAATTTTTGGAAAAGTGCACATGTTAGTTAGAGTAATCCTCACAAATTCTTTTCATATTGCTAAATTTTATTCTTGTATTTGTTTAGTGGTTGTTTTAACCTAATTTTTCATTTTGTATTATATAATTAAGACTCATTTGGCAATATTTGAGATAACTATGACATTGGAATTTATTTGCTGTTATTATTATTATTATTGAAAGATGTTGGAATTTTGGTATGAGGGTACTTTTCTTTCAGGAAAATTAACTATTAAATTAAATAGTTTGTTTTCTCATCAAATTCCATACTTGGAGTCCAAAAATGCATAAAATATATAAATATATCTTTATTTTAATCTAGGGGAGCAAAAAAAATACTTTTAATAAAAATTATGGCAATTACCGACTAAAGTTCTTATTTTATTTTAGAGGAAATTATATTTTATATGAGATTTTTAATAGAGTGTGCAAAAATATGGCTTTTTTTTTCAAAAAAAGTTAATATATGGCTTTTTTTTTTTAAGAATTTTCACTTTTATGAGTTTATTTTCCCATATTTTTGTATAAAAGTTGGTTTATGCCATAGTTTTACTCTTAATCAAATTTGGAAGGGTGTGTTTGTAATTTGATTATTATTTTTTTAGGTTATTTGTTTTGTTTAAATTATTTTTATATTAAATTTTTCTTTGGTTGTTTTGCAATTTTTTTTTTTTTTTGTAATATGAATTATTTTTAAAATTATTATTTATTTATTATAAACATGTCTTTTTAAGATTGTACATTTTTTTTTCCAAATCCTGGGTAGGGTAACCAGTTACTTGATTGATCTTAAAAAAAATCTTAGAGCTAGGTTAAATAACATGCACCAGAAGGGGTAACCAGTTATCCTGAGATGAGTAACTTTCTGTCATAAGAGAGGTAACCAATTACCTAAGAGGGGTGACGAGTTACTTATATTAAATATGAAAAGAAACATCAAATTTGAAGGAAAAAATGGAAGAACGCTTCATTAAAAAAGGAAGAAGAAGTAACTATGATTTTAGTAACATAAGTAACTAGTTACCATAAAGAAACCATAAATATGCACACACCAGAACGTGAAAGTACTCAGTTACCCTCAGAAATATACACACAAAGAATGTGAAGGTAACCAGTTACCCATTCACGTTTTCATATTTTTATTAGTTTTCTTTCCAAATTTTGGTATTCCTATAAGTGTTACAATAAAAAGAAAATACTGAAAAAATTGATTTGAATTTTTTTTACATATAGTGGAAAAAACTATAAAAAAAATTACAATAATAAATAAAAAGAATAGTAGAATAATTATGTAATGTTAAAATAAATGTGTGAAAAAAAAGAAAAAAAAAAGAAATAGAATGAGAAAAGAATAAGTACAAAAATGAAAAAAATATATGAAAAAAAAACAAAAGAAATGATGAATGAAAAAAAATAGATGAATAAATAAGAATGAAAAGAAGAAGAAGAAAGATAATGGAAAAATGAAAAGAAAAAAAATATGAATGAAAAAATTGGTAGAAAAAAATGAAAAAAAAAATGGAAGAAGAAAAAAAAAGCTCATATGTGTGAAAAAAGAAAAAAAAAATAGAAGGAGAAAATAATAAATACAAAAATGAAAAAAAAAACTGAAAAAATATGAAGAAAAAAAACAAAATAATACAAATGAATGAAAAAAAATAGATAAATGAATAAAAATGAAAAGAAGAAGAAGAATAATGAAAAAATGGAAAGAAAAAAAGATGAAGGAAAAAATTGGTAGAAAAAAAAAAGGAAAAAATGGAAGAAAAAACAAGTAAAGAAAAAAATTAATAATAATAAAAAAATGATGGAAAAAATAAAAAAAAATTACCTTCAAAATAAAAAATAATAAAAATAACTATAATAAAAAAAATGTGACATTTCCATATTTTAGTTAGCTACTAATTATGTTTCCCATACTTTAACTTTTTCTTTAATAAATTTCCCATACAAATTAAAAAAAGTATAACTCCCATATTTTTGCACTTTGATAGTATAAAAGCCATATTTTTTAAAAATTCCTTTTTTTTTTATAAGTGTAATATTTAAGTTTATTTTCTTTTGTTTTTGCTAGCAAAAGTTTCTAACGTGACATAATTATTGCACATTTTCTCCAAATCGTTATTCACCTGTTAAAATAGGGACTAGCAGGAATGTTAAAGACTATTGCCGCTAAAAAAGAAATGATTTAAGAATTAAATGCTTCAATTTTGAAAGAAGGAAGACTTTCATTGCCAATTTCTATATAATTATTTTTTCAAGAAGATTAAATACTCTATAATTAACATATAAAAAAAATAGTTTCTTATATTTTTTAAGGGGACTATAGATATCCTAGACAAGTTGTGGTTATACTATTGTATAATTCCATATTAATTTTTTTAATTACAAAACTAAGACAAAATAGTTTTTTAAAATTACGTCATATATCAGTTTTTCAATTTTTTTCTTTACATTATTTAAATATTATATCTTTAAATATTTTTATTAATTAAAATAATAAATTTGGAGAGAGAAAGAAAGAAAATTGAATAAGTATTTTTAAAAAAAAATGTTTAAAGGAGCTTTAAAAAATCTATAAATGTAGTTAAAGAAATTATTAATATTAATCATTTATATTAATAATTTCCTTCTAGATTTTTAGAGTTCCTTTAAACATTTTTTAATTTTTTTTAAAATTTTCTTTATTTCTTTCTCCAAATTTATTGGTTTTTATTTTTATTTATTATTTTCTATTATTTTAATTAATAAAAATGTTTAAGTATATAATATTTAAATGATGTAAATAAAATATAGAGAATTGATATATCGTAAAAAAAATATTTTGTCTTAATTTTATAATTAACAATAATAATATGAGATTATACAGTGGTAGTACCAACGTATCTAGGGTAGACAATAGCCCCTTAGAAAATCTAAGAAATAATTTTTTTATATGTTAATTATAGAGCATTTAATATTCTTGAAAAAAAATAATTACATTGAAATTGGCTAAAGTCCTCGTTCTTTAAAAATTGAAACATTTAAGCAACTGATCTTTTCTTTTTTAGCAGCAATAATCCCTAACATTCATGCTTAGTCTCCATTTTAACTGACGAATAACAGTTTGAGGAAAATGTGCAATAATTATGCAACGTTAGAGACTTTTACCAAGAAAAAAAAAAACGTGACTTAAATGCTACACTTGTAAAAGAAATGTGCCTTTAGCCACTAATTACCCTAAAAATTATACTAATCTATTTTAGTTTAAGATTTTAATTTGTTTTGTTTAATTTTTACATTAAAACTATTGTATTTTTTAAATTTTAGTTTAATTTTTAAAATTAATTAAATATAATTAATATTAATTTTTTAATAAAATATGAGAGTATTCTGGTCATATTGAAAAATATTTTGACCAAAATCCTGTCTAGGGTATTATTTTGTTCCGTTTTGCAAAACACATGGTCTGACTTGTCATTTAACAAAACACAAGGTCCAATCGGTAACTTTTGTAAAATACAGGGTCTAAAATGATATTTATCATTTTTTTTCTTTAATTTTAGAAGACCAACATAAATTAGGAGAAATTTTATAGTAGGGGAGTCCAAAATTCTATGGTAGGGAAATTCTATGTTTTCGATACCTAGATAAGTTATATCGCCATTTTTTTATTTGACAGTGTACATTGTAGTTATAATGAACCTTCTACATGTTTTTGAGAAATTTTGAATAATTTACTATACCAAAAATATAGTTAAAATAACTTGTTGCATGCATGCCTGTTTTACTTTATATGAATGTGAAACAAACTGTTCGAACGACCGATTTCAACATAATAAATTATCTAGAATTTTCTGGGAACATATGAGAAATTTGCTATAATTAAAATGTACACAATTGTATGAAAAAAATTACGATTATAACTTTTTCAGGTGCGAAAAACAAAGTCATTCCCTGCCTATTACAAATCTTGACTTCCCTACCACAAAATTTCTCTATAAATTTATAACATATATTTATATTAATTTTTTTTTATTTTTGAGAAACAAGTTCTACAAAATATAGAAAGAAAAATTAGGAGGTCATGGCCACCTCAATTTTCCTAACTTCGTCATTGTATATTATTAAAAAAAGGCCATATTGGTATGAAAAAAGACCATATTGGTATGAGTATTACTATAAAACACTTATATGATGTCCAACACCATTTTACATTGTTTGATGCACTTTAGTATCAAGTATTCCATATTATATTTTAAATTAAAATATGTGAGACTGATACTAAATTGCACCAATACTAAGTTGTGGTGTCAAGTGGTGTTAGCTATTGGACTATGTATCTCTAAAGTTAATCTATTCATTAAAACAAGATAGTACACCTACACCAAAATCAAAAGTAAATTACTATAATTTAAAGGAACATTTTCTTAACTTTTCAAAACTAAAATAAACCTTAAAATGCATATATGTTTTCAAAACTCAAAAAAAGTAAAAGTTGCATTTAGTTTAAATCCTTAAAATAATTATAATTTTCTAAAAAAAACACACAATTTTTGTGTGCATTTTTTTTTCCCATAGATATGTAACTTTAGTCACCAAAAGTGGTAAATTACACTTGGAGATTTGAGAGGAATTTAATAGTTTGAAGAAAGAAAACGATGTTACCATGACCTGTCCAAGTTTATTCATAGACAACGGGATCTAGTGGCACAAAAATACGAAAAATGTCAAATTTTCCAGTTTTCCCTGGAAAACGCCAAAAAGTTTTGCACTTTTTATTTTTGTCTTATATTTTGGCACTAGTTATGTGGATTGGTATGATTTTTTTTTCTTTTGTTAAAAATAAAAATAAAAGAAGAGTGCTACGGTTAACCTCTTAGTCAACTTCCGTCCCTAAAAACATATGATGAAGTATTTTTTCATGGTAGTGTTTGTTGTAGTTACAACATACTTTTTGTAAATTTTTAAAAAATTCCGAATAGCTTAAAAGTATCAAAAACATGTTTGTATTTTTTCGAATACGAGTGATGAACTAGAATATCAAGAAAATTGCTTTCGACATTGTAAACTATTCAAAATTTTTAAATTTTTTTACAAGATTGATGTCGTAACTATAACGAACACCAGCATAAAAATATTGGAAAAATAATACGGTGACATATCTTTTTGAGAACAAAAATTGACTAAGAATTAAAAATAATAGGTTGTTATTAACATTACTAAAAATAAAAAGTTTATACCTTTTCAGAACATGTGTTTTGTCCCATTATCTATTTGAACCATGTGTTTTCACAAATTACTTTTTGGATCTTATATTTTGTAAAATAGTTAAAATAGAACCCTAAACTCAATTTTGATGAATAAAAAATTAAATATAACAACACAGTTTTTAAGCATGATGATTTTATTTTTGTTCTAAATTGTTAGTTTGGTAAATTATTTGTGATTTTAGTTGAGAAAACTTTGACCAAAATCAGATTTAGGATTCTATTTTAACTTTTTTACAAAATATAGGGTCCAAAAAATAATTTATCAAAACACAGAGTCCAAACAAAGTTAAAAAATGTATAAACCAAAATAAAAATACAACTCACTTATCTTTTGCACAGCAAAGCAAACTCTTCACTCAACTTAATGAGACGAACCATAGGTATTTAACATCATTGAAATTACTATAATACCCTCACAGCACTTTATTCTCTTCATTTACATCTATTCTAACATATAGTAATTTAGGGAAAAAAAGGAAAAGAAACCCATAATCAGCTATCTAAAAATAAAACTAATGCCATTATATTTTTAAAATTAGCAAATAAAATAAATAGAATAAAAAAAAGTTAAATAAAATAGAGACAGACAAGAAAAACTACCAGATAAAACAGAAGCTTCACTCTCTGTAAGCATGGCAGAGAATCCTCTAATAGCATGATTGTAGTTGTGGACAAGTGATATTCTCTCACTTTCACTTTCACTTTCTTGGCTGCCAAAATTATATATATAATATATATATATATATTTAGTTATATACAACAGTAACGACAGAGAAAGATAACTAATTTAATTGGTGATTTAATCTGGACCTTGGATTAATAATGGAGGACAATAATTGCAGATAAGCAGATTCAGAAAGTTGATCAACTCCTCCATTTTCATTCAGTTTTGGATCTGAAGCTCCCATATATACAATATAATGCTGCCAATCAAATAAAATCATTTATCAATTCAAGATCATAGTGTTTCTCTCATTCAATTATTCAAATCTTGTATCGCTCTCTTTTTTTATTTCTGAATTGCACCATATATGTAGATATAGCTCAGTTTCAAAGTAGGATTTTGGACTGATTTTCTCGGCAACCAAACAAGAAAAGGAGAGTGAATCAGCGCATTTTGAAGAAAACCCTTTTGAGAATTTACCTTGGGAGTCTCTGGAATTGAAGCAGAGGCTCCAGAAATGTTGATGAGAAGCCATGGCAGAGAGAGAAAAGAGAGTAGTAGAAGAAGGTGAAGGTTAGTCATCTATGGAAGAGAGAGAGAGAGATGGGTATGGGATTTTGATTTGAAGTAGTATTATAATTTATGTATGTTTGGAAATGTAGCTACCAATTTATAGGTAGCCCTGTTTTGGCAAGTGAAAGTTATAAATTGACTTAAACAAACATGAACCACGCGATAACTATCTAGAGAATGACACTTATTATTCTTTCTCCTCAACTCTATATCGATCATTTAACGAAGGGTTTTTTTTTATACTTTATTTATATATATATTGTAGATACTTTATGATCTCTATGACTAATTCTATCATCACTTATTATTATAATATTTTTATACACATGGTTTTAATTGTTTAATAGTATTAGGTATATAACTATCGCTCTTTACAAATTCTCTACCTAATTCATATCACTACACAATGATTACTACTACTAATAGATAATAAACATGTATTGCCTTTTCTTATTTTAATATTGACTTGAATATAAGTATATATTTTCTTTAAAATATATATGTTGGAAGATAAGTGTTTAGTAGGGGTGTGGTGTGGACAGTGCGGTTTTATTTGCTAATTTATTGTACTATATATGTGGTTTGAGCAATTTTTTAAACTGTAACTCGCGCTGTATAAATCTTAAACCGCATTCAACGCATTGGTGCGGTGCAGTATGGATGGTTTGCACCTATCGCAAAATAATTTAACAATTAAATATTATAATTAAAAAATATTCATATAATAAAGTTGATAGCCAAATATTGTTTAACAAAATAATAAATATGCAACAAACTAATAAGCATTCAACAAAACAATAATAAAAAAAAACTAATAACAAAGAAAAAATGTGATATAGAAGTAAATATTTTGATTAAGTAGGAATATTTTTAAGTTGAAGTAGAATATGTGTTGGCATCCATAATAATTTTTTTAGATATTGTGTATATTATAATATAATAATATATATATATTTATATATATATATATAGATTTATACACTCTCTCTTTCTTATTTTTTTTTCACACTTTTTTTTAATATGTAGACATTATTAGATTTGATTCGAGCAGGAGCCAGGATGAGTATAAGGATGTGTTTGAAGGTGAGAGGGTGTGTAGTTTGATGGTGCCAAGAGGTAGAGAGTGGGATGTGGAATGTAGTAAACGACGTCTTTATTGATAGGGATAATGAAGTTCTTATTCTAAGCATCCCTATGAGTAGTAGTCAGAGGCGGATCACTGGTATTTTATATTTATATATTAAAAATATTATAAATCATTAATATCATACATATGCAATTTATTAATTATTTAAGAGAATTAAAAAACATGCATAATATAAAATACATTTGGCATTTCTCATTTTTGAGTACTAGTACTATGTAAACTAACTTTTTTTCATTATTAATTAATAGTTAATGTTAGATCTAACTTCTAATGATATATAGTCCATGAGATGTATTGCAAATGACTAAATTAGTCTTTTTGAAAGTGTCTTTACAAATTATATTGAAAAGAAAATTATTTGAAAAATAGTTTATGTTACCTACTCTTCAAGTGTGTTATAAGTTGAGTATTGCAATTTTGCAAAAAGTTTCAGAACATATATTTTTTAAAAAATAAAATAAAACTTCATATTAATATAAATATATATATTTTCATTAATTACTCTTTTCATACATTTCACTACAAATCAAACAAATGTAATATATAGATATTGGGAACGAAATTTCTTAAATGAAGAGAGTAACAACTAACAATGCTTGATAGTACACTATCAAATAGATTTTTACCAATGATATAAGATCGAGAACTGTAAAACACAAGTTCAATCTTTCCTTTTCATAGACAGATACATCTTTTTCTTTAGGTAATGTGTTTAGTCATTAGATCACTAGATATTTGGATCCTTGTCTTTCTCAAATTTTACATATACATTTTATTATTTTTTTATGCATGTGGGCCTCCTTTAATTTGTTTATATACAGTTCTTACTTCACAAGCTCTAGGCTCTAGCAGAGAAGAATTAGATAAAGCATAACATTTATATAAATATGTCGATCATTTACTTAACATGCAAGTAATCCCAACTCTCTTTTCCTATAAAAGAGTAGAGTAAGAGTTACACATTTACATTTATGTAGTCATGTGCAAATTTTCTTGTTTGTTTACTTTATTCTCCATCGTTTCTTAATTAGTTTCTCTCTTTACACAAATTTTAGTTTATAAGTAAATGTGTGTGCTTTATTTGGTGGTTTCTCCTTTATCTTTGTGCCATTTTGACTAATGAATATGTTAGTGTTATACAGGCTAGCTAGCTACTACCCAGTGTTATATAGACTACTTAAAGTCCCCCAAAACCTACTCCTTTATCAAAGTTGATATTTTAATATTCCTTGCTCTAATGAGCAGCTTCTTAAAATTTCTAAAGTGGTAGCTAGGGATAAGGAAAAAGTAAATTAAAATTTCTAATAACAATTCTAGGCTTAACTTTTTTTTTCCCTAAAAAAATTGTTAGCATGCTTTTCTGAAAGTTTGCTTACATATGTACATGTACGTGATTTAGGTTTCAAATCCTCAAGAACAAACCCTACTTATTATGGAGTTTAAGTGTTAAAAAAGAAAATATTTGTCAAAGATGGTAAAATTCATCATTATGTTGCTCAAATGACCTATTTTCTAAAATAATATTGGATTGTATACTTTTATAATAGGATTTCTATTGTTGTTTGTACTAACTCAAGTCACGTCAGGACAACGAAATAATAGCTAGGGATGTACACGGTTTGGTTTGGTGTGATTTAGAAGAATTTTGAAACAAAACCGCTCATGCGGTTTTTTCAAAATGAAAAACCAAACAAAACCATTAAAATTAAAAAACCAAACCATAAATAAACAGTTTGGTGTAGTTTGGTTGATTTTAATCATATAATCAAATTATTAAAATTTTAAACTTTTTTTATTATATAATAATTAACTAAATAATTGTATTTAAATAATAATAATTTTAACTTTACTTTTAAGACCATAAAAGTCTACCAGAAGCTTATTGTCTTTGTTGTTGTAAGAGTAAGTATTTTGAATTATTTTATAGAAGTGAGAAAAATAAATGATTACTTTCTAAACAATGTGAGACTTTACATTTTTTTTTTTAGTTTTGGAAACTTGTGCATGTATTATATACTCCTAAAAACATATCCTAAACAATTAAATTGTTTGACTTGAATAGTTTGGTAGATTTTATATTAACTTAAGTGTAGGGGTTCAAACTTTTGAACCATCATTTCTAAAAACTATATTTTTAGAAAAAATTACGGTCCAGTCCAGTTTAATTAGTTTTAAAAAATTAGAAACCATGACCAAACCATTAAAGTTGAGCGATCCGATTAAACCGAACCATCGAAAATGGTTTCACCGGTTACAGTTTTTGGCGGTTTGGTGCGGTGCGGTTTGGTTCCAAACCATGGTTTACTGTTTATATGAACACCCCTAACAATAGTTGCACAAAATAATATATGTATACATAAATTTGATGCACTACTATTTCAATTTTTAAGCACATTTATGTATTAAAAATATACATTACGGGTAAAACTTTCACATTCAGATAGTTTCAGAAAGAATTTTAAAGAGGAATTTACATGAAATATGGGAAATTGAAATAAATTTTGATATAAATGGCTTTTTTTTGTGTGTATTTTTTATGGTATTTTTTGTTGTTTAAATTTTTTATGGGATTTGTTTTCCCATATTTATCAAATAAATTATTTTGTTTCCCATATCATATTTATACAATAAATTATTTTATAAGATTATTTATACTAAATTTGAATTTTTGTGAGGACTTTCAGTAATTTTATGTATTATTATTATTAGTTTTTTTGGAAAGCAAATTTTTAACAAAAATCAGTCTTCACTGGTTTTTCTTCTGAGGACATTTTAGTAATTTTATGTATTATTATTATTATTATTATTTTTGTTCAGTTTTTTGGAAAACAATTTTTTAACAAAAATCAGTCTTCAGTGTCATTTCTTCTGCATGCAGGTACTCGAGTACCTATATCTTCTATTTTTTGTAGGTTCCTTCATTATCACGTTTTTGTATAACCCTCATTTCGTCTTTCTCCTCTCCTTTAGCATTTGATATTCTGTTTTTTTGTTTTTCTCTTTCGTTATGTTTTTAGGGTTTTATAAGATTTTTGTTTGTGGATTTGTGGCTATTGTGTTATTTCGACTCGGTGAGTACCTGGTTACAGGGGTTTATGTTTTAATTTTTTAATGTATATTTTTGTTAATTTTTCTTTGGATTATCTATTTTCGGTCGTGGATGATTTTTTTTTAATCGGTGTTAATGGTGGTTTTTGTTTTTGGTGCACGATTTGATGGTTAGATTTTTAGTGGGGGTTTTGACAATTTTTGATCAGTTGTTTTGAGAAAGTTTATGGGTAGTTATTTTTAATTTGTGCTCTATATATTTATATATATATATCTGTTATTCATTTTCATTTGTGTTGTTTGTTTTTATTTTATGCAGTGTATTGTATATTTTAATTTCAAAGATTTCTGATGGATCACTCTCATGAAGTTGGTGGTATTATTGGTTCTGAGAAGAAATTTTCTGAAGTAGTAGAGGATGATTCGAAGGTTGGCTGTGTAGGGGATAATATTGGCAAGATTCTTCCTCGAAGGAGTAACATTACTCACTACAAGAAAAGGGGCTTTTGCCGGCGCGTTTCAGAATTGCATCGGCAAAAGTTTCTTTTTTCCGGCGCAGTTCGTGAAATGCGTCGGCAAAAATAATTTTTATACAACCCTTCAATTGACGGTGGCATTTTTGCCGGCGCATTACGATGTTGCGCTGGCAAAAGTCTTGTAACGCCGGTAAAAGTCATAAATGCGCCGGTAAAAGATAAAATTGCGTCGGTAAAAGTATTAAGGAATTTAAATACACAATTATTTTTAATTTTTATAAGTGATTATAGTTTTATATATTATGATTCATTAATTAATAATTATTTAACATCTAATTAAGGGTATAAAGTTGTTAGATTGATCTAAGATCAACAATAATACTAATTAACTTTGTAATTATGAACTAAGATTGTTGTGATCATTGTCGATTATCACTAGAAGAAAAATGCTCTACAGCGACGACTCTCAAGTCGTCGCTATATGTAGGCAAAATCCACGAAAAAATTATTTTCTCTTAATTTATTAAAAAATAAGCTACAGCGACGACACGTCGTCAAAAACACACAATTTGGCCCTCCAAATTCCTGATACCCTACAGTGACAGGTATCAGGAATTTGGAGGGAACAGGAGGCAGGAACTGACTATACAGCGACAACAGCGATGACATGTCGTCGCTGTAGGGTATTCGTAAGAAAAAAAGAAGGAAATGTGTTTGTCTATAGCGATGACATGTCATCGTTGTAGGATGCTCAGGGAACTCAACCGTCTAGAGTTGGTTGCCTATTTTGCACACCCTGTAGAGTCCAATATAATCCACTGATAAGTTATTTTGTACTCTACAGCGACGACATGTCGTCGCAATAGGGTGCAAAATAAAACGTGGGAACGTGAACAACCAAAAAATTTAAGTCAAATTTCACTTCCTACCCCGACGACAAGAAATGCCCTTGTGTGCTTTTTTGTACTTTGTCGTCGTTGTAGGGTCTCACCATTTGAGTGAAATGGTGCGTTCAACCTTGGCGACGACATTGTATTCCCTATAGTGACGACATGTCATCGCTATAGGTCCCAACGATATAACCCCTAGGCAAAGCCTTTCTTCCTCATTTCTGGTGATTTTCCTCCCAAAAAAAAAAAAAAATACACTCTGTTTTTTCCAACGCCGCCCAATGCCGCCCAAGGTGTTCCGACGCCATTGTTGGCCTTCCATTGTTAATGTTAGTTCATTTATACCCAATAATATAGTTATTTGTTTTAAATTTAGTTTTTTTAATGATTATTTGTGCGTATTTTGTATGTTATTGTAATAGGTTTGCTTAAAATTTTATTGATTTTTTTTGTTTTCAGAATGTATTGGAGCATCCCGAGCATTTTCCCAATTTATTAATATCATCCCAAGCCTCCCGAGCCTTTGGGTATTTTTTGTAATCTTTATTTTTTTTTTTTTTGTAATTGATTAGTATATTAATTGATAAATGTTTATTAAATTTTTTTGTTGTTATTTTGTATTTTCAGATTGCATTGGAGTACTCTTTGGATATAATCTCTAGCTTTTGGGTATTTTTTCTAATTTTTAATATTTTTTTTGTTTTGTTTTGTGATTATTAGTGTATTAATAAATAATTATAGTTAATTTTTCTACATAAATAGTTTTTAAATTAAATTTGTATGTTTTTTAATTTTATAGTTAATTTGATATTAAGTTATGAAAATTGTTAAGTTAGATTAATTTTTTGTTTTCAATTGTATATATGTTAGGTTAAATAAAATTTGTGTTTTGAATTACATATAAATGTTAGGTTAGATAAATAATAGGTTTATAATATCTTTTTGTTGTTATTATTTGTGAATTCAAATGATTGTATGTTCAGGGACTGGTTTATATGTTTTTATACAGATTTTAAATTTTGGGATAGGCTAGATTACAGTCGTTATGTTGTCAAATTTTTTGTAGATTTAGAAAAACTAAACATTACAAAATCGTTTTAAATTTAGTGTGTTTAAAATTTTTAAATAATAAAATTTAAAGCAATTAATAAAAATTAATTAAAAAATCATAAATTGGAAATTAAAATAATAATTTTACAATTATAAAACATTATCAATATTTTTTTATAAAATAAGTAGAAATTAAAATAATAATATTAAATAGAAAATTATAAATTAATTAAAAAATTATAAAGTGTAAATCAAAATAATAATATTAAATAGAAAATTATAAATATATAATTAAAAATAAAAAGTACAAATTTTAACAATGTAATTTTAAAATTCGTGTTATTAGAATTTTTATGATTGTAAATTTTAAATCAATTAATTAAAAAATTATAAAGTGTAAATCAAAATAATAATATTAAATAGAAAATTATAAATATGTACACATTTTAACAATGTAATTTTAAAATTCGTGTTATTAGAATTTTTATGATTGTAAATTTTAAATCAATTAATTAAAAAATTATAAAGTGTAAATCAAAATAATAATATTAAATAGAAAATTATAAACATATAATTAAAAATAAAAAGTACAAATTTTAACAATGTAATTTTAAAATTTGATAATATATTCATAAAATTTACTAATGTATTCATAAAATTCAATAAGATATCATAAGTTAATTGAAACAATTAGTTCCTTTAACAATGTAATTTTAAAATAATGATACACATGAAGGTTATGAATAAATGGACAAATAGTTCATTTGATGAACTTTTGAAGTTTATGAAATTTGCATTCCCGAAGGAGAATAAGATTCCGACTTCATTCTACGAGTCTAAGAAAAAGATGAGGAAGTTAGAGTTAGGTTATCAATCAATTCATGTTTACAAGTACGACTGTTGTTTGTTCTGGAAGGAGAATTCCCAAAAATAGTTTTGTCTTGTATGTGGTGAGAGCTGATGGGTTGACAAAGTCACAAAGGGGAAAAAAGTCGCCCACAAAGTGTTGCGGTACTTCCCTTTGACTCCTAGGCTGAAGCGTCTTTATGGTTCAAGGCATACAACAAATGATATGACCTGACATAGTACGGGTCGGTTGAAAGAAGATGGTGTGATGCACCATCCTGTTGATGGGGGTGCTTGGAAAAAATTTGATTCCAGATATCCTAATTTTTCCAAAGAACCCAGAAACATTCAATTGGGTTTGGCTACTGATGGTTTTAGTCCATTTGGTAACATGAGTTTATCTTACAGCATGTGGCCGGTAATATTCTGCACGTACAATATGCCTCCTTGGCTGTGCATGAAAGAGTCATCATTCATGCTGACCTTATTGATTCCTGGTCCAAAATCACCTGGGAATGACATGGATGTTTTTTTGAGACCTGTGGTAGACAAATTGAAGGAGTTGTGGGATGAGGGAGTTCAAACCAGAGACGCTGCAACGAACAGTGTATTCAGAATGTGTGCATCACTATTATGGACTATCAATGATTTTCCAGCCCGTAGTAGTTTGTTTGGTTGGAGTGGCCAATGATATATGGCATATCCTTCATGCAACGAAGACACTCCTTCATGTCGGGTAATTGGGAAGACGGCTTATGTTGGTCATAGAAGATTCTTATCTTCTACGCATAAGTGGAGGAAGAGTTGCTTGTGTTGATGGGAATTATGAAAAAGGACGTCCTCCAAGAAAATTCAGTAGTCATGACATACTCGAACAATTAGCGCATGTTCCAGATCGTTTGTTGGGTAAACATGTCAGTTTCGGGGGTGTGAAAAGAAAGCGAGATCCAAAAGAGCTTAAGTGGAGTAAAAATAGTATTTTCTTTGAACTTGATTACTGGTCCGAACTTGAACTAAAGCACAATTTAGATGTGATGCATGTAGAGAAAAATGTTTGCGATAGTTTACTCGGTACTTTTCTTATGAATGAGAAATCTAAAGACACCACCAATGCACGGGTATACTTGAAGAATTAGGGTATCCGAGAAGAGTTGTACCTCAAGGAAGACGATACAAAGATGATCAAACCACATCCTATGTACTTTTTCACACCGGATGATAGACGGTGTTGACCCTTGATTAAGCCAACGACACGGAGTCAAATGTACGACAAAGTATAAAACAAGAATGAGAAAAATGATCTAACGGAAAGGAAGAAAACACCAAGGAATTATAGTGGTTCGGGCCCAAAGAATGGTAATGACCTACGTCCACTTAGTGATATTGTTATTATTGAATCTCAAAGTCGTGATCAAAGAACTAGGGTTCTTGAGTTTCACAAACCTTAAATGTATTACAATAAGACAATGTACAATTCACTATAGCTCTTTTTTCTCTCAATATTTAGCAAAAAGATTCAGGAATCAAAAGTTCAAAAGTCCCTTCCTTGAGCTATTTTATGCATATTTATAGGCTCAAAGAGGGTTACACATGGCAACGTGCCCTATCTTTCCTTAATGATCGCGTATCAAGATAATAATGAAGAAATATTCAATGTAGTTATTATAATATTACAGCTTAAGAAGGAAATAAATTAGGTTATACGACTAGCCTAGTCGTATAAAAAATTAACCCTGACGATACGGTGTGCTTCTGGTCGATAGTCGAGCAGTACTTTCGCCACGTGTCAACCACGTGTGAGAAATCCTCGCCACGTCATCAGCAACTGTTTTTTTGGGTAAACAGATGGTTTTTTTTTTTTTGGTTCGTTAAAGGAGTAAGACTTCCTGATGGCTTCGGTTCAAATTTCTCTAAGAAAGTAACTGACAATGATGGCAACATTGTTGGGTTGAAATATCATGATTGTCACATTCTTATGCAACGTCTGTTGCCGGTAGGAGTTTGAGGCTACTTGGATAAGTCTATTACAAAGACAAGAATTGAACTTTGCAATTTATTTAAGCAAATTTGTGCCCGTACATTGGTTGTTAAGGACATGGAGAATGCAGAAGATCAAGTGATACAAATTTTGTGCAAGTTGGAGTTAATTTTTCCTCCAGCCTTTTTTGACATAATGATTCATTTAATTCTTCATTTACTGCAAGAAGTTATCCTTGAAGGACCAGTTTACATGAGGTGGATGTATCTGTTTGAGTGATATATGAAGAAGTTGAAAAATTATGTGAGGGATAAGGTGCGCCCTGAAGGTTCTATAGCAGAGAAGCTTTGACTTTTTGTTCGCAATATCTTTAGGGCGTACATACTAAATTTAATCGAACGGAAAGAAATGCGGATATTGTTATTCCTAAAAGACAGTTGTCAGATTTTGAATCACAATGTCGTACAAGTAGCAAAAAGAAAATCATATCCCTTAACTATCTTCATCGGAAAGAAGCGGAGTGGTTTGTACTCAACAATTGCCCTAAAATCCAACCATTTATGGAGTAAGTAGCTCAACATATATATGAATTCATTAAATTTAATTCATGGAAAACTGTTATCTTACCTTAATCCTTGTGCTATATAGTGAATGCCTTCGTGAAAATTCAAACATAAATCTTCAAAAAGATTTCCCTATCTGGTTTAAATTGAAGGTAAATTATCAAAACTGTAGAATTCTTACGAAATTCGTATCGATTAATACTCATCTCATTGTGTTTTCTTTTTTTTGTGTCATACTCTATAGATGGGTCATTTGCGACAAGTACAGTCAATTGAGTGTACTGATGAATTATTTGCTTTAGCAAACGGGTCCAATCAGAATGCATACTCCTACACGACTTGTATTGTTAACAGTGTGAAGTTTTTGGTCCATAGTCGTAAAGAAAGACGTACCACTCAAAATAGTGGAGTTTCGGTGCCAGGAACCGAAGGTTTCACTTTCTATGGCCAACTTGAGGAGATTGTAGAGTTATGTTATTCCCATGGTTACTCGGTAGTATTGTTTCGATGCAAATGGTTCAACATCGATGCAAGCAAGGGTCGAAATGTGACTGAGAATAACATAACTAGTATCATGATTAATTCTGAATGGTACAAGAACAATCAATTTATTCTCGCCACTCAAGCAAAACAAGTTTTCTACTTGGAAGATTCTTCAAGAAACAAAAATTGGAAGGTAGTACAAGAAGTCAATCATCGAAAGATCTAGGACATCCAAGTATCGATGATGATAATGAGGTTGATGTCGTACACGATAGCACTTCATCAAATTTTGTACTCATTGTGGAATTAGGAGAGTTGGAGATTATGCATTTGGATCGACTTGGTCACACCAGCATAATTGGGGAAACGTCTCGTTCTGTTCCGGATGTGGATGATGATTTCATCAATGACGATGATGATGACGAAATTAGTGAAGATGATTTAGAAAGTACAGATGATGATGTAGGAATCAACATTGATGAGGAATAATATTTTCTTATGCATATTCATACTTGTATGTTTAATGTGTATGTTTTAATTTGAAGACTTTTCAATCAATATATGATTTTTCTCAACAATTTTTGTTTTTCAATAGTTTCAACTGCATTGCCGAAATTATTTAAGTTATGTAATTAACCTCCAACTATAATTGAGTTTAAGTTAATAATTATTTAAACTGTAAGACATCTGCTACTGTTGCTTGTTCTCATGGCAGTGATGGAGCGGATCCTTCTCCTCCTCCAGGTCCCACGCGAGTTCCTACTTCCTGTGAGACAGGTAATATACTATAATTAGTCTATCGTTTACCAATAAATGACAAATTGTTATTATTTTATTCAATTTAATTGTATTGTTTAATTAACATATGCAGCGGCTGCTGCTGCAAAAAAAGAGGTCGGTCTCGATCCAAAAATCTGCAGCAGCTCGTCAACGACAATAAAGGTCTGTTGGCTCTACAATTTGATCTGAAGGAGGGAACCTACAAAGCAGTTGGTGATATTGGGACGTTGTTCACGAGACTTATTTGCAACCTTATTGATCACCATGTCTCGTTATATTATGACTCGTGGTAGAGTGTTCCAGATGAGCACAAGATTGGATTGATGCACAAACTTGAGGTAAATTTATCTACTTATTCACGTGTAATGTTTTTTATAATTTAAAAAATCTCACCATTTTTTTGAAGGAATTTTTCATTCTTCCCAAATCTCTCCCTGAGTGGCGAATGATAGAGACTGAGATTGAGCGAGAGTTTCAGGATTGCTACAAGGATAGAAAATGTCGCAAGACACTTCGATGAACATGGAGGGTATGATGAAATCGAGACAGCCAGAAAGAATCCACCAGAGGACATTGACAACGAGAGTTGGTAGAAGTTGGTTGAACTTTTCACCACTCCACAGTTCATGGCACGCTCAAAGGCAAATGTTGCCAACAGAGCAAAACAGAAGTATCCAAGTCTCCATGGATCGACTTCTTATGCTTTTGCTTGATTTAAGAAGGTAAATAAAAATATATAGATAATTTGAAATATTCTAAGTTATCTTAATAATAATTTCAATATTTAACTGAGATTTTGTTAAATTTTGTTCAGACCAAGGATCTGCACAACATTATCGATACCTTCCATGACATGGCAATCATCCGACATGAGGATGGGTGAACACGAATGCTAAGGATGCATATGTAAGTAACTTTCTAAGTTTTGTATCTATGTATATTATTCAATTATATTATGTATTAATTGTCTTGTTTCTAAACTGCAGGATACCTTGCAGCAAGAAGTCCAGACACAATCCCAATCTCAGTCTGAATCTGAATCTGAAGCAGGAACTGCCAATGTCAATGAGACACAAGTCATCTCAAAGGTACTTGGTCAACGTCGTGGCCACAACCGAGGTATTAGACGGAAGTTGAAGGGCACTAGTACATTTGCCTCAAGCGTCACCGAATCCTCTTCACAATCAGAGGCATCACCGTTTCTGTCCACCACAATTGGCCCTCCGAAGATACCACCTGTAACGCCCTGGGTAACCAAGACCACTACACTCTGTGTGTAAAATAGTGCAAGACTTGCTAATCAAGTCATTTAAACAAACTGTGAATCTAGAGTCATCAACTGATCAGGAATAAAAGACTTTGGTCATAAATAAGTTATTTTCGTTAAAAATGAAAGTTTGATACATAGACTCTCAAAACAAGGTTTGGATGACATATTTACAAAATTCCAGAAGTTACAAACAACTCAGGCAACTCTAATGGAAAATTACGCATTTTAGGTTTCTGTCCCTGTACAGTCCCTCGACCGTGGTGGTCAAGCAGCTGACAATGTACACCTCGCCCCCAGAGCTCTCCAACTCATGGTTGAATCTACATGCCCTTGCCTTTACCTGCACCATATAGCACCCGTGAGCCGAGGCCCAACAAGAAAACGTAATAACATAGCATGATCAATATTAATAACCAGATATTCCACAACACATAATCGAGAATTTAGCAATTCATAACATTCACCTATTTAGTGATAACAATCGACAAACTCACGATTTGTCATCCAGATAATCAACATATCATATCTATCAGATTGCAAATCATATGCATAGTTTATCTCAATCATTACACAATATTTAGGGTTGGCACCCTTAGGCCGCTCCCTCTGTTTAACCCACTGTCTTCGGCTCACTTAGGCCGCCCCCAGTGTAATACCCACTGACTCCGGCCAGCTTAACCGAGCTCAGTGATTAATAAGCTGTCCTCGGCTACCAGTGTCCGAGCCGCGCCATGTGCGCAAATATTATTTACGGCACCCTTAGGCCGTTTATCTTATGTCCCATGGTATAATACCATCTATGACATCATACTGATATAGGGAGCTCTTAGTCCCTTCACAATCACATAATAATGCATACAAATATAGGGAACACTTAGTCCCAACCTAACCACATAATCGGGTGCAATTTTCTTGCCTTTAGATTTCGCTAGCTCGTTCAATTTGATCCTCAAGCACGATCCCGCCTGAACCTTAGTGCGCACCTAGTTACAGTCATAGATCAGAATCATCACCAAACCTCAAAACAAGAACCTAGCCTCGGGACCAACCCCGAGTCCCCGGGAAGCCCTAATTCCACCAAACGGGGTGGTGGAATCAAACCCCGAGCCCCCGGGCAAAACCCCTAAGAAATAACCCAAAAACCCCTTTTTGGAAACAGGGTAGCGCTACAAAGCTCTAAGGAGGGCGCTACAACGCTACTAGCAGAGCCAAAAACGGCCAGAAAGTCCAAGCCTAGCGCTGTAGCGCTCAAAGGCTAGCGCTACAGCGCTAGTCACAGACCAGCAACACCCTGTTTTTCCCTTCTTCGATTTTCTCGAACCAAAACCCCTTGGAACCCTTCCAAACCTCAACTACACACCAAATTGAGTCTACCATCACCTGTATCTCATCCCAAATGGCCCAACAACCCAAAACTTAGCCACATGCATCATCAAGCTAAGAAAATAAACCTTGAACTCAAAAACTCAAGAACTCATCTGAAAACCAGCAACTACCAAGCAATTAAAGATAACAAAACCCAGAAATCCTTACCTTTTATGGAGAGCCCAAATTAGGGTGTCTCTAATATCCCTCCAGTCCATTTGGGGTGTCTCTAATATCCCTCCAGTCCTTAGCTCCTCAATCCGCAAAGCTCAATTCCCTTAAGTTTCATCCAAAGCCTCAAGCTTAGAAACCATTTCAATAAAACTCAGAAAACACATTAGGAAACCTTGAAACTTACCTCAATTGACTGGTTAATCTCTGCTAGCTCTTCTAGCTTCACCAAGCTCTTCAGCCCCAAGCTCCATCCTGATCTTACCCTGGAATTCCAGCTCCAAAACTCACAAAGAATGGTGAAGAGATGATCCAGCCGAAAGAGAGAAAGTAACAGCTCTAAGTGTTCTGCTTTTCTTTCTTTCCTTCCTTCTTCTTTTCTTTTCCTTAAGCTTTTGAGTCTTTCTACATCTTCCACTAAAACATAAAGGCAGATGTTACTTATCTCTTATTGTCAAATGACCATATTATCCTCCCAATTAAACTAAGTTTTTAAACATCATAAGGGCATTTTAGTCATTGCTCCCAATTCCTCAAGTGTCCTAAATATTTACCACTTAATTCCCATCATCTAATTATTCTCCAACTATTTTTCCTCATTGTCAAATAATTTCCAATATGTTCTCTAAATTCTCAAATACATCCCCAGGCTCACCCCGAGCCGGGTACAAATCCCCGCTGCGATGTTCTCGCTAAACTGCTTGTTAGGATCGCCTCGAATCACGAGCTACAAATATATCCACATAATAATGTGGTCTCAACATTTATCACAGATATTTACATTTATGCTCTCAGTGAGCCAAATTACCAGAATACCCTCATAACAAAATATATACCCCTATGCATGCCTTTATCATCATATAATAATATGATCCACATAATCATGCATATAATCATATAATGGCACAATAAATCAATTATGGCCCTCCCGGCCTCCTAATCAAGGTCCTAAACCTTATTAGGAAATTTGGGTCGTTACAACTATCCCCTCCTTATAGAAATTTCGTCCTCGAAATTTTATCTGAACTGCCCGGAATATAAATTCCGCACTACTGATTCCAGTTTCCCACGTCATTCCTTGACCTCACTGTTTCTAAGACATTACCTTAACTCAAGGTACATTCCTGTTCCTCGAAACCTTATTCTTTCTATCACATAACTGAACTGACCACTCCATATAGAATAACTCTATCTTCAGCTGCAGATTCCCATAAATCAACATATGAGTTTCTCCAACCCATGTCCTCAACACGGAGTACAAAACACACTGCGTACAACCGATAGTGCCAAAAATGTTATCAACTTAGAAGCAACTTCACTGATCCCTTCCCGGATCCAAACAGTCTTAGTATTCCAGGGTCAAACTTGCTCTTCACTCCTTTATCCTTGGTGATATCCTAAGGAGGATACGATCTTCTCATTGGAATTCCATATTTTTGTTTTCCAATTCAATAAAACTTTTCCATTTACTTTGAAAAGTGAGCCTCCAAGCTCTATCCTTTTAACAATCTCAACAATCCCCTAAACCACCTCAGGATCCGAATATAACATCTCACTTATCTCGTTCCAACGAATGGGTGCTACATAGTCTCTATCATACCTCATCTCATAAAGTATCCTTCCAATAATTGGATAACTCCCTTTCTCTTTGATTTACCATCAATCTGAAAATTAACAGCCGTACCAAATTCCAATTATATACTCATCGTCTTTCTTAACCCTTCTAAGACCTGAAAGTAAAACAAAGTCCTTATTCAATAAAAGCAAGTTCACTCCAAATGCTGGTCCAACCATCCCATGCTGACTAACCACCTTAGCAGCCCACCGCGATACCCATCATAATATTTCCTTATTCCCATTGTAACATACTCAAAGGCTGTAATAGCCTTATCGGTTTCTGGTACCTTGTCTTGACCTGTTGACAGGTTAAGAGCTTCGTCCTATATTCCATTATGTCTCTCTCTCCATCCCAGGCTATTACTATAAAACCTTCAAATTTTGGCACCTTTTCCTAATGCCTGGATGAAAAGTCCAAGAGAGTATTATAAGATTCATCCAAAATTTCCATGTAATTCCGTGGTCCATCAGATTCCAAATCCTATCCTTGTATTTTAATAAACTTATACCTGACACTGTGAAATCCAGCTAAGACTTTGCCTTCAATTCTTTTCATCTGGGATTTACTTAACTGTCTTTCTTTGATCCTTTATGAGATAATAATTCCAAGTATCAAACTGGCTACCTAGCCCACTAGAAGCTCCATTCTAGTTCTAGTCGGATCCTTAACCAACATCATGCATAAATAATCACTTTTTCCTGTCACTGAGGTATTATAGCAACTCACAAACTGATTCTGACTGGTAAAAGGCATAGAACTCAACCTGAAATGCATGTACCACCATGTCGCCTAAGGAAACCTCTACTCCTAAGGCGTTCCTTAACCTTGGCAAAGTTCCAACCAGAATACATCACTACACCGTCGATCAAAACAGTAACAAATCCAATTAAGATAATCTTTGAATACTCTGTTCACCCATTTCACAAAAATAGTTTGGCATTGACCAAATCCTCAACACATGACTCAGCATCCTCAGTGCCCTTATCTAATATAATAACAATCTCCTGCCTATCCTTTTCCCTGATCTCCAGCTGGTAATAACCAAATCAAAGATCCCTAACTGCCCCTGATCTCTAGCTGGTAATAACCAGACCAAAGATCCTTAACTGTCCCTGATCTCTAGCGGGTAATGACCAGATCAAAGATCCACCTTGAAGAACATCATCCTACTTAACAATTGAGACTTTAATTCTCACAGCTTTGTTAAAACCTTTCAATACAACGTCTTAGATATGATTCCATCCATGACACCAATCTAATCACCATTCCATCTCTTTATGCAGATGAACTCCTTGAAAAATTCCTTGGAAACTTATCCGGAAACTCACAAACTAATCTAGTCTGTCCTTGTCCCACTGGTACAACTCAAGTAGTGTCCATCACACTAGCTAAGGTTCTAACCATCCCCTGCAGTAGATCTCCCACTCTAGGTACAAATGCTAACCATTGCAAGGGTTTCTCCCTTTTAAACTCAAGAGTTACTGTTCATTTCTTACAACCCATCACTGTTCCCATACTTGACTAACTCTTCATATTTAAAATCGTTACGTTGTAATTGTCTTCGAAGATACTTCAAGTAATAGCTGATATGTTCACCAGTCTTAACATGCTTCCGATCAACTTCCTTCATACCTGATCTCTTCCATTACTGTATTATAACCTTGAGTACCCTTGAGAAACGAAGTTAATACCTTCTCAAACCTTACCTTTGACCCTGTTGCTTTAGTCATAATATCATCAGTGTAGTAGTCGCTCACGTCCTGCTTCTAACAGGGGAGTAGTTCAACTCATCACTAGTGAATCTGAATGCAACCCATCTATGTCATTTCTCTATTCTCTGTTTGTCGGACTTACCCATGTTGTTGAAGTATAAAACGATTAGGAACCCTTACTATTAATGCATCACACCCACCCCACTCGGCACAAGTAATAATTCCTGAGATGTCTCTTTCCTTGATCCTTATCTGGTAATAACCAGATTGATGATCAACTCCTGAAGACATTGTCCTGTCTTGTAACGGGGCATTTAAACTCTTCATCCCTAGCAGGAAATATCCATGAGTCCCATGATACAATGTTCTGTCCAATTCACTTATAAGTCACATACTTCTTCAAGTGATCCAATAATTCCTTATGCCAAACTAATATCATTCTTCATAGCGTCCCTGATACCAAATCCTTCCATACCAAAGTTTCGAACCGTATCCAACAACCTCTTGCATACTCAGCTACATCCTTACTGACCAATTTAAATTTCCCTTCAGTCTATTCACTATACTTCGGGAGATGTCCTCGACAGTCCAGGGTTGTCCCTTATGTAATATATTAACTTTCCCTCAAGCCCATACCAAAACTCTCATATGACAAGTTCAACCACTTCCCTATGAACCCCTTTACTACTCTTATTCCACTTCTTCCTTGTAGAGCTGCTAACCCTTTCTTAACAAGTACTCATATCTCAAGCCCTTCATATAACAACTTTGTGGTATGTACTTCATATCTAAATCTTTCCCGGTGACACGCAACACTGAATTCTTCAAGCTTGTTATCTAACCTAAAACAAACACTATCAAATCCACTAGTCATTTCCAAGTAACTAGCCTTGAGCTTTGAATGTACAAGGCATCCCGATCTTCCCTTCTCTACTCCTGGGAAATCCGCCCTAGCGTAAAAAATCATCCCATATAGAGAACGTGCCTCTACCTGGCATCTTTCTAGGTAGTATTTCCTACTTCTGATGCATACTAAATGACATCATTAGGCCTCATCCCTGTCTTGATGGCCAATCTGTAAACTGGACCCCTTTCTTATCAAAACCAGGAGCCTTAGAACCATCAAAGGTTCTTCTTTTCCGGTATCCAAGTATCCATCCTTACTAAATCTCACCAACAAGAATATCATCACTTTACATGTTAAATAGCATAGCCTTGACCCTCCAACTCATTTCAGAGTTTAGTCCATAAGTAAATCATCATCTCCGATCTACATCAATCTGTAATATAATCCAAAGTGGATTGACCAACCCACCAAACTCCTTGACATACACTGTCATTATCTTACCACTTTCGATATTCTTCTACCACAAATGCCTAGTACGGCTACTCTGTCTCAATTTTTCCTCCTCATATTATCAAGAATGGGATTAGCCATACCCATTCACTAACCAATTTTTGAACAAACCTAAACCTTCCTAAAACTAGAGGATAATACGTTCAAGGCCTTCCATACAATGATTCTTATATGTTCCCTCTCAGTAACTTGCTTTTCCGTCCATCTAATCCCCTCTATCAGACCTCACAGCCTGACTCATACATCAGCCAACATCTGCTGTGAATCTCAGGAGCAGGTGGAGGATTCCAACCCCAACTGTCATCTGCTACCCTTACTAAAACCAAAACTGGGTCCAATTAACCATTCTCAGCATATACAACCTGAATTAATCTGTCTTCATCGACTAAACCTCTTAACCCTGATGTTCAACTCTAGAATCATCCCAAGAGCAGATCCAAACAACCATAGTAATCATGCACATATAAAGCATACCAAACACCAACTTTCAATACTATGCATAAATTACCAAATTTCATTACCATTAGATGCATACATACTATGCATTCCATATGCCAATAAAAAGTATAGCATATAAGTTCAAGTTATACATATAATCACCTGCAATTCATATACCAATCATTATCCAAATATTCATTCACATGCAAGAGCGATGCTAATCAGCATGCCTTAATATCATCACACAACAGTCAAGGGCCAGGCCCTATCAGTATCTTATGCTCCCTATTGATCACACCAATTAATGCACTCATATTTTATTCAAGCACTTAAGCATACAATTTCATGTATTCCATTAAAAACCCTTGAGTCGAGCTTGTCTTTAGTGGTGAGTGTACATGTCCAGCTAGTCTTCAGAAACCCATAAACCTAGACCGTTTTGATACCAAGTTGTAACGTCCTGGGTAACTAAGACCGTTACACTGTGTGTGTAAAATAGTGCAAGACTTGCTAATCAAGTAATTTAAACAAATTGTGAATCTAAAGTCATCAACTGATTAGGAATAAAAGATTTTGGTCATAAATAAGTTATTTTTGTTCAAAATGAAAGTTTAATACATAGACTCTCAAAACAGGGTTTGGATGACATATTTACAAAATTCCAGAAGTTATAAACAACTCAGGCCACTCTAATGGCAAATGACGCATTTTAGGTTTCTGTCCCTGTACAATCCCTCGACCGTGGTGGCCGAGCAGCTGACAATGTACACCTCGCCCCCAGAGCTCTCCAACTCGTGGTTGAATCAACATGCCCTTGCCTTTACCTGCACCATATAGCACCCGTGAGCCGAGGCCCAACAAGAAAACGTAATAACATAGCATGATCAATATTAATAACCAGATATTCCACAACACATAATCGAGAATTCAGCAATTCATAACATTCACCTATTCAGTGATAACAATTGAAAAACTCACGATTTGTCATCCAGATAATCAACATATCATATCTATCAGATTGCAAATCATATGCATAGTTAACAATTTATCTCAATCATTACACAATATTTAGGGTCGGCACCCTTAGGCCGCTCCCTCTATTTAATCCACTGTCTTCGGCTCACTTAGGCCGCCCCTAGTGTAATACCCACTGACTCCGGCCAGCTTAACCGAGCTCAGTGATTAATAAGCTGTCCTCGGCTACCAGTGTCCGAGCCGCGCCATGTGCGCAAATATTATTTACGGCACCCTTAGGCCGTTTATCTTATGTCCCATGGTATAATACCATCTATGATATCATACTGATATAGGGAGCTCTTAGGCCCTTCACAATCACATAATAATGCATACAAATATAGGGAACACTTAGTCCCAACCTAACCACATAATCGGGTGCAGTTTTCTTGCCTTTAGATTTCGCTAGCTCGTTCAATTTGATCCTCAAGCACGATCCCGCCTGAACCTTAGCGCGCACCTAGTTACAGTCATAGATCAGAATCATCACCAAACCTCAAAACAAGAACCTAGCCTCGGGACCAACCCCGAGTCCCCGGGAAGCCCTAATTCCACCAAACGGGGTGGTGGAATCAAACCCCGAGCCCCCGGGCAAAAACCCTAAGAAATAACCCAAAAACCCCTTTTTGGAAATAGGGTAGCGCTACAACACTCTATGGAGGGCGCTACAACGCTACTAGAAGAGCCAAAAACGCTCAGAAAGTCCAAGCCTAGCGCTGTAGCGCTACAGCGCTAGTCACAGACCAGCAACACCCTGTTTTTCGCTTCTTCGATTTTCTCAAACCAAAACCCCTTGGAACCCTTCCAAACCTCAACTACACACCAAATTGAGTCATTTCACTTAAAGTTCTGCAAATAAAAAACATGAAATAAAAATTAGATTAAATTTGACATGCATTTAGTTGAAATAATTTGGCACAATTATTATTGTTTCTTGATTAAGACTCGTGTTTGCAGGTTCTTGATTAAAAAATTCATAATATATTAATAAGCAATGCAACCACAATATCATTACATCAGTGAATAAGCATCACCACTCCACAATTACAATATCATAATAAGTGAAAATAATTAAGAAAACTGTAAAATTTATTCAACAAATTAAGGTTGAACGTACCTTTTTTTTGGTCGTTTGACTCCATCGTAGTTTTCTTTTGTCTTTTTTTTTGAACAATTTGGTCAGTCTTGGATTGCTTTCGTTTGAATGGAGGACGACCTTTACTTCGAACTGCACATGGGCTATGAATCTTAGCAATCTTCTCTGATATTTCATTCTAAATGCATTATTTTGAATCTTTTTTTCTTTTCTAACTTGCCACTATCTGAAATTAATTTCTCACTAAGATCATGTATCATCTCCATCACTACATTATACTTGTTCTCATCTTCGGCTGTCAAATCTGCAACTTGGTAAAATAAATTACACATATTATCAAAACGACGTGCCTCTGGTTTGTCACTCCAATTGTCATAACTTATTTTTATCTTAGTGTGGCGTCTTTTTACATCTTTACTCCATCGCCTCAATATGTACTTATCTAAAACACGAAAAATCTTTTTGTGGATTAGAACAGAAATTGCATGTCTACACAAAATTCCTTTGAATTCAAACAACTGACAGTTGCAATTAACTTCTTAATTCTCTTTGTTTAGGTTCACCATGAAAGATAGACGTCGATTATGCTCTCTAAATAAAACATCTTCATCTACAACAAATTCGGAAATAGTTTCGTTGATATCTTTGTACGAAGATATTTCATAATAAAGTTTACCCTTGAACTCTTGTTGAATCTCTTTGAACTTTGCAGTTGTATATGCATCTTGATATTGTTTCTACATTGCATACATAGTGATACAAGATATTCGTGAGTTGAAAGAATTAAAATTTTCATGATTTTTGTAGAGTCCCAGAATTTACTTAGTGTAGAGTCCAAGAACTTTACTTAGCTAATTGTTTAGTAGTATTATAGTATGTTTAGTGTTATCTTTGTTACTATGGATTTTTGGTTCAGACCGGGAATTATTTGGACACTCATAGTAGTACTTATAGATTTTCTAAGTTTAACCTATAGTTTAAGAATATTAAGTATAATCTAAGGTTTGATTAATGTGACTGATATTAAGGATTATATTTACTATATTATAAGGTTTAGACATCAACCAATAGGATTTTAAGCACATGTTATGAATGGTGATTAAGGATTAAAGATTTTTGAGGATTAAATTAAATAAGAGTAAAGTTTGAATGTTATAGGGTCAGTCAGCAGCCTTGAGTACGTTGAGGGCTTAGTCAAGGCTGTTTACTCCATTCAAACTTAGCTAAAAATGTGTAAATTCGTGTTTAAATATTCAGCGTATGCCGATATATCGCAGCTATAGAGGGCGATATATCGCAGCACGTAGATACGGAAAACACGAATCGATGCACGGTCGCCTCCGGAACAAAGGTCCAGGCGATATATCGCCTATAGGGGGCGATATATCGCCTCCACCAGCATGTTTTCAAATACTTTTGAATTCTTTTCCTTTCAGCCATTCAAACTCCTTCAACAGTCCAGCATCTTTTGAACGAGTCTTCAGCCTCTGCTGAACGATTATTCAAATGATTTTCACCTAAAAAAGCCATTATTTTTATTCAAGTAAAATCAAGATATTTTCATTCCCAAACTCTATAAATAGGACCTAGTACCCAGCCATTATTCACCATTTGCTCTAAGTTCAGAAGCTGCTAGTGTTTAGTGAGTGTGAGAGTGTAAACACCTGGTTTGGGGAAAAACTATAAGCTTAAACATCATAAGCTTATCAAACACTTTGGGAAGTGAGTTCTATAGTATTTCGGTGAAGGTTAGATTGATCTTGCAATCTTTGAGGTAAACCCAAAACTCTAGTTCCTTTCTGTATTTTATGTTATTTCCTTTCTCAAAACCTTCTACTCAGTCCCCTAACCTTATTCTTATTTTGGTTAGGGAATCCAAGCTCTTAAGCATATAAGTCGGTAAGTATGTTTTTTTTATGGTTTAGTCTTTCCATCTCTTTCATTTCATCTCCTTTCTTAGACTCACTCTTTCTTATGGTTTTAGGAGTGTTCCAAAAGTCCCAACTCAGTCCATAATCCCGGTAACTTTGGTAAGGAAAATAGGCTAGAATCAATATGTTATGTGTGTAGAGTCCAAGAACTTTACTTAGCTAATTGTTTAGTAGTATTATAGTATGTTTAGTGTTATCATTGTTACTTTGGATTTTTGGTTCAGACCGGGAGTTATTTGGACACTCATAGTAGTACTTATAGATTTTCTAAGTTTAACCTATAGTTTAAGAATATTAAGTATAACCTAAGGTTTGATTAATGTGACTGATATTAAGGATTATATTATTATATTATAAGGTTTAGACATCAACCAATAGGATTTTAAGCACATGTTTTGAATGGTAATTAAGGATTAAGTATTTTTGAGGATTAAATTAAATAAGGGTAAAAGTTTGAATGTATAGGGTCAGTCAGCAGCTTTGAGCACGTTGAGGGCTTAGTCAGGGCTGTTTACTCCATTCAAACTCAGCTAAAAATGTGTAAATTCGTGTTTAAATATTCAGCGTATGCCGATATATCGCAGCTATAGGGGGCGATATATCGCAGCACGTAGATACGGAAAACACGAATCGATGCACGGTCGCCTCGGGAACAAAGGTCCAGGCGATATATCGCCTATAGGGGGCGATATATCGCCTCCACCAGCATGAATTCAAATACTTTTGAATTCCTTTCCCTTCAGCCATTCAAACTCCTTCAACAGTCCAGCATCTTCTGAACGAGTCTTCAGCCTCTGCTGAACGATTATTCAAATGATTTTCACCTAAAAAAGCCATTATTTTTATTCAAGTAAAATCAAGATATTTTCATTCCCAAACTCTATAAATAGGACCTAGTACCCAGCCATTATTCACCATTTGCTCTAAGTTCAGAAGCTGCTAGTGTTAAGTGAGTGTGAGAGTGTAAACACTTGGTTTGGGGAAAAACTATAAGCTTAAACATCATAAGCTTATCAAACACTTTGGGAAGTGAGTGCTATAGTATTTCGGTGGATGTTAGATTGATCTTGCAATCTTTGAGGTAAACCCAAAACTCTAGTTCTTTTCTGTATTTTTATGTTATTTCCTTTCTCAAAACCTTCTACTCAGTCCCCTAACCTTATTCTTATTTTTGGTTAGGGAATCCAAGCTTTTAAGCATATAAGTCGGTAAGTATGTTTTCTATGGTTTAGTCTTTCCATCTCTTTCATTTCATCTCCTTTCTTTAGACTTACTCTTTCTTATGGTTTTAGGAGTGTTCCAACAATCCCAACTCAGTCCATAATCTCGGTAACTTTGGTAAGGAAATAGGCTAGAATCAACATGTTATGTGATTATGTTATCTATATGTTTTATGTTATTAAAAGTGTTATGATATATGTGTATGTTTGTAGGCTTGGGCATATGACCCATATGACTAACAAGACCCCAAATGGGTTATGGGCATATGACCTACTTAGCTAGTAGGACCCCACTAATCCCATGGGCATATGCTTGTTTAGTCTATGGGACCCCAACTAATAATGGCCATTATAATAAGTGTATGTTATATGTATTATGTTAAGTCTTTATGTTTTCTTATGAAATTATGTATGTGACTTTGTGTTAGATTTTCCTTACTGGGCATTAGGCTCACTCCTTTCTGTTTATGTGCAGAAAAATAAGTTTAGAGGCGGAAAGATTCGTGACGCTTGGAGAATGTGTATCGATGATGAATGGAGTCAAGGGGCCGAGCGTTATTCGATTCGAGGATATAGTCTTCCTTTTATGATTTTATGGTTTTTATGTGTATTTTCCGCATTATTATGTAATGTCTTTTATTTTAAATCTTGTTTTGTTTTAAAGACAATGGGATCCCAAAATCCTTCTTAGTATTCTGTTTATTTGTAAATAACTCTTATTTTCAAGTTACTCAATAAATTATGGTATTTTCGTAAAAATGTAAGTTTTATGTATAGTTTCGAAAATGGTCCAATTAGTCTAGATTAGTGGGTCATTACAATGTGCTTATATTATCTATATGTTTTATGTTATTAAAAGTGTTATGATATGTATATGTGTATGTTTGTAGGCTTGGGCATATGACCCATATGACTAACAAGACCCCAAATGGGTTATGGGCATATGACCTACTTAACTAGTAGGACCCCACTAATCCCATGGGCATATGCTTGTTTAGTCTATGGGACCCCAAGTAATAATGGCCATTATAATAAGTGTATGTTATATGTGTTATGTTAAGTCTTTATGTTTTCTTATGAAATTATGTATATGACTTTGTGTTAGATTTTCCTTACTGGGCATTAGGCTCACTCCTTTCTGTTTATGTGCAGGAAAATAAGCTTAGAGGCGGTAAGATTCGTGATGCTTGGGAGGATGTGTATCGATGATGAATGGAGTCAAGGGGTCGAGCGTTATTCGATTCGAGGATGTAGTTCGGTTTTATGTCTTTTTACATGTATTTTCCGCACTAATTATGTAATGTTTTATTATTTTAAATTATGTTTTTGTTTTAAAGACAATGGGATCCCATATCCGTTTTAGTATTTACTTTGTAAATAACTCTTATTTTGCAAGTTACTCAATAAATTATGGTATTTTCGTAAAAATGTAAGTTTTATGTATAGTTTCGTTAATGGTCCAAATAGTCTAGATTAGTGGGTCATTACACTTAGCTAGTTAGATAGTAGTAGTAGTAGTAATAGCTAGTATTAGTTATAGTATGTTCATTACTGTGGATTTTGGTTCAAGCCGGGACTTAGTTGGAAACTCCTAGCAATAGTTATAGATTTTATAAGTTTAACCTATAGTTTAAGAATATTAATTATAACATAAGGTTTGATTAATATTGCTGGTTATTAATATGATAATTATTATAACCTAAAGTTTAGATAGAGCCAATAGGATTATGACACTTGTCATATGCATGATTATTAAGGAATCATTATTTTAATAAGGGAAATATAAGACTTAGTCTTCACCAGAATCTATTAGGAGCATGACATTTGTCACAATTTTATTTATTTGTGATTTAGATATTTTATTTATTTGTGATTTAGATAATTAAATAGATTTTTCGTAACTTTAGGGTACTGTAACTTCCGACCTATTTTTGACCCAGTTATGTTATGAATTTTGAAAAGTAGTATTTCTAAAAAGTTGTAGATAATTTCATTATCTTTCTAACGGTATAAAGATATTCTAAATCGAAGTCCTAAAGCTCTAGATATGTTGATTTTACTGTAGGTTAGTTTAGAGTTACGGGATTTAGAAAGTTAGAAGTTAGGATTTTATTTTAAATTTAAATTTAAATTTGGATTATAATTAAAAGATTTTTAATTCTTAGAACTCTATAAATAGGACCTAGCACCAAGCCTTTTCATTCATTCTTCAAGCATTGATCAGAGCCTTCTAGGTGCTAATGAGACTATAGAGTGATAAACACTTGGGTTGGGGTTATAAGCTTTGTCATTCTAAGCTTATTAGACACTTGGGAAGTAAGGTTCATAGAGTGTATTTCGGTTTCGAGGTGTAGTTCGGTCATAGAAATTTCAAAGGTATTCCTATTCTTAGTTCCTTTTTTGTATTGTTAGTTCTTATAGTTTTTCTCTACTTAATTCCTAACCCAATCTTCTCTATTCTTGGTTAGACATCTAAGTTCTTCGAACTTGAGATTTCTTGTTGGTAAGTATCTTCTCGATGGTTTAGTTCATTCCTCTTCATCTCTTTCTTTTAGAAAAATCACCTCTCTATTTATGGTTTTTAGGAGTGTTCCAAAATCCCGACTTTGTTCTCATGATCCCGGTATTTTGGTAAGCAAAATAGGATAGATCTTGTATGTTTGTATGATATGTTATGTTTATGTTATGATAAGTTTATGTTATGTTATGTTTATGCTATAATATGTATATGTATAATTTGTTTTGTAGTCCTTGGGCATATGACTTGTTTAGATAACAAGCCCCAAGATTATGTTTTTAGTCGCTTGGGCATATGACTTGCTTAGATAGCAAGCCCCAAGATTAGTTTATCATTTTCATGGTTTAGAGTTATGGTTTACCCTACCTCAATGTAGAGTCCAAGAACTTTACTTAGCTAATTGTTTAGTAGTATTATAGTATGTTTAGTATTATCTTTGTAACTGTGGATTTTTGGTTCAGACCGGGAATTATTTGGACACTCATAGTAGTACTTGTAGATTTTCTAAGTTTAACCTATAGTTTAAGAATATTAATTTTAACCTAAGGTTTGATTAATATGACTGATATTGATGGTGATATTTATTATATTATAAGGTTTAGATAGATCCAATAAGATAGTAACACTTATCATATGTATGATTATTAAGAAATTATTATTTTAATGATAAAATAAGAGAATTATAAGACTTATTCTTCACCAAAATCTGATAGTAGCATGACATTTATCACAATTTTATTTATTTGTGGATTAGGTTGATATTTAGATAATTAAATAGATTTTTCGTAACTTTAGGATGCTGTAACTTCCGATCTATTTTTGACCCAGTTATATTAGGAATTTCGAAAAATAGTATTTCTTAAAAGTTGTAGATAATTTAATGAGCTTTCTAACGGTATAAAGAGAGTCCAAATCGGAGTTATAAAACTCCAGATATGTTGATTTTACTGAAGGGGAGTTTAGAGTTACGAGATTTAGGGAGTTAGAAGTTAGGATTCTATTTGTTTTTATTATTTTAAAAATCAAGCTTTGAATCCTTAAATCTCTCTGAAAAATTTGAACAATTCCTAAGCCTTTAGCTGAAGGATATTCAAATATTTTCAATTAAATTTATTATTTTTATTCAAAGCCAAAAAGAAGATTTTTATTCCTAGAACTCTATAAATAGGACCTAGCACCAAGCATTTTTCATTCATTCATCAAGCTAAGTTCAGAGGCTGCAAGTTGCTAGGTTATTGTGAGAGTGTAAACACTTGGGTTGGGGATTATAAGCTTGATCACTATAAGCTTAGCAAACACTTTGAGAAGTAAGGTTCTTTAGTATTTCGGTTGTGGTTAGATTGGTCTTGCAAGTCTTTGAGGTAAACCCGAAACTCTATTTCAGTTGTTTCATGTTATTTTCTTTCTCAAAGCCTTCTACTCAGTCCCCTAACCTCATTCTTATTTTGGTTAGGGAACCCAAGTTCTTAAGCACATAAGTTGTGGTAAGCATATTTCTCAATGGTTTAGTCTTCCTATTCATTTTCATTTCTTCTTCTTCATAAGACTCACTCTTTCTCATATGGTTCTAGGAGTGTTCCAAAAGTCCCAACTCAGTCCATCATATCCCGGTAACTTTGGTAAGGAAAATAGGCTAGAATCTTTATGTTTATGTTTATGTTTATGTTATCTTATGTGTTATGTTATGATATGTTATGAATATGTTATAAATGTGTTTGTTTGTAGGCTTGGGCTTATGCCTTATTTGACTAACAAGACCCCAAAAAGATTGTGGGCATATGCCTATTTAGCTGGTAGGACCCCACTAATCTCATGGGCATAAGCTTGTTTAGTCTATGGGACCCCAAGTAATAATGGCCATTATAATAAGTGTATTATGTGTTATGATATGTCTTTACGTTATTATGAAATTGATGTGTATGACTATGTGTTAGATTTTTCCTTGCTGGGCATTAGGCTCATTCCTTTCTGTTTATGTGCAGGAAATAAACTTTAGAGGCGGAAAGATTCGTGACGCTTAGAGGATGTGTATCGATGGTGAATGGAGTCAAGGGGCCGAGCGTTATTCGATTCGAGGATGTAGTCTCATTTTAATTTTTATCGTTTTATATGTATTTTCCGCATTTTCTTATGTAATTCTTTTCATTTAAATCATGTTTTGTTTTAAAGACAATGGGATCCCAAAATCCTTCTTAGTATTCTATTTATTTGTAAGTAACTCTGATTTTACAAGTTACTCAATAAAATTATGGTATTTTCGTAAAAATGTAAGTTTTATGTATAGTTTCATTAATGGTCCAAATAGTCTAGAGTAGTGGGTCATTACACTCAAATATTAGACAGGGGACCTAGATGGGTTATCATATACTACCATGTGATCTAACCTACCTCAGATATTAGACAGGGGACCTAGATGGTTTATCGCATGCCATGTTAATGAGTTAATGGCCATTAATATTGTACCCTTATATGATATAAATTTTTATAGTCATATGTTTTTAGTGTATGCTTATGATTTATTATGTATGTTTTAGATAGTATTATGTTTTATGGTATATGATGTAGTTTTATGCTTATGATATATGATGTATGTTTTTAGTAGGTTTTCCTTGCTGGGCATTAGGCTCATTCCTTTATTTTTAGTGTGATGCAGGAAAATGAATATGGAAGGCGGAAGGATTCTTGGTAGCTTGGCTTGTGTGTTGAGGATGGATGGAATGTGTGGACTGCGTGTCGATCGAGGATGAAGTTATTTATTTTTTCTCTTTTAAATCATGTTTTTTCCGCATATAGTTTTGTAAACAATTTTCTTTAGTTTAAAATTATGTTTTATGTTTTAAACAATGGGTACCCATGCCATATTTTCTATTATTATGTATTTGATACAATATTTCAAGATTTAATAAAGTTAGTTATATTATTTCTTATGTATCTTTCCCAAAATAGTAGTTATGTATAGTAGATCTAATGGTCCAAGGTCTTAGAAATAGTTGGGTCATTACAATTTTCCTTTTCAACCTTATCTCGCAAAGCTTTCTCATATTGTTCTACAAACTGCTTCAAGGTAGTTTTTGAATTCACATACCCATCAAAGAATGCATTCATACTTTTACTGCGTTGTGTTGTAGACATTCCAGCCCAAAAAATGTCCTTCACAAAAGTTGGCACCCAACGTTTTCTCTCATTATAAAGACCTAATAGCCACTCATTAGCATGCAGTTCATAAAGCTTAATGAATTCAATCCATTTCTCTTCAAATTCATGTTTTGTCAATGACTCATAAACAACATTTGATAAGGAAGACTTAATAGACTTATACTGAGTATAACCTTTTAGTTTCTTTGGAATCTTCTTCATTATATGACACAAACACCACCTATGTCGTGTATTAGGAAAAATGATCTCAATTGTATTTTGCATTGCCTTATCTTGATCAGTGATTATTGCATTTGGAGCATGATTAGACATACATGCCAGCCAAGACTCAAATAGCCAAATAAATGTCTCAGTATCTTCGTTTGATAGTAATGCGCATCCTAATAATGTGGGTTGTCCATGATGATTGACCCCTACAAATGCAGAAAATGGCATGTCATATTTATTACTTAGGTAAGTAGTGTCTAAACTCACAACATTACCAAACTCCTCATATGCAGCCTTACTTCTTGCATCTGCCCAAAATATATTTTTTATTCGACTCTTCTCATCTAAATCAATGATGTAAAAGAAGTTTGCATTATCACTTTGCATTTTCATGAAATACTTTTGAAGTGCAACAACATCTCCTCCTCCAAGTCGTAGACGTCTTACTTTTGCAATTAAATTTCTACAATCTTTCTCCCAAAAAGGAACCTTATCATGACCTTCCATTTCAACTACAAAAGAGTTAAAATTCTTATTTGGTCTTATACCAGCTCTATCATTTATTTCCAACTTTCTCTTCACATATGGTTGGATAATTCTATTCACCTTGTGATACCGAACTTTTCCAAGTGTACTTAGTTCGTGATTGTGGTCAAGCACAAAAGAAACAACCTGCACGATTTTACCACTCCATATTTTTGCTCTAATTTTAGCTTTACAATCTATCTTTGTTGATGGATACAACTTCAAAACATTGCTACTATTGTGTCTTGGCTTTTCATTACGAGTGCATGCCACCGAAACATATTTTAGTTCTCCATCATCTCCCTTGGTCGAACTTCTTATACTTACTTCAAATCCCAATTGATTTCCATACTTTCTATAATATTCTAGTAATTCATCAATTGAATTAAACATCATTTCTATACTTGGCTCAACAACTTTATCATTCACATTGGTATCAATATCATCCTAGTCAATAAAAAAAATAATATATCAAAATTTAAGAGAACAACATGTTTTGAAAAAGATTGAATAAAATATAACAAAGAACACAACATAAAAAGAAGTTATTAAATTCTGCTTAGGAGAAAATGAAGAATAATAATACTATTGAGATAAATTGATTTACCTTGTGATCATTGTCATCATGGTCATATTCTTCATTGTGTGCTTGTTGCTGATCAAAGTCTTCATAAGAATTTTCAGCATGTTTTTTTGTGTGGCTATTATTAGAGTTTATTGATGATGATTGGTTTGTTTTGAAGGATTCATCCATAGATTAATTCCACAAACTAAGAAATAAAATAGTTATTATTTATAATATGAAATTAGTCTATATATTTTGCACACTGAACAAAATAAACATGTATAATATGTATTGCATTTGCCTAAAAGAGAGTTGGAGTCTTTTATATTTACACAGTGAAACAAACAGATATTTATATATTGAACACATAAATTAAAGCTTTCTAGTTATTTTTTATACATATAATTTGTTGATTAAAGGGTGTATATATTTTTAGATCCCGTGTTTTGCCTCATTACTTGTTTGGACCCTGTGTTTTGACAAATTACTTTTTGGACCCTATATTTTGTAAAATGGTTCAAATAGGCCCCTAAACCTGATTTTGATGAACAAAAAATTGAATATAACAACACATTTATTAGGCAGAATGACTGTATTTTTGTTTTGAGTTGTTAGTTTGATGAATTATTTGTGATTTTAGTTAAAAAAAAAACTTTGATCAAAATCGGGTTTAGGGGTCTATTTGAACTATTTTAGAAAACATAGGGTCCAAAAAGTAATTTTTCAAAACATAGGGTCCAAACAGGTAATGAGGCAAAACACAGGGTCTAAAAAGGCATAAACCCTTGATTAAATATGTCTATAATAATACCTAATGAAACAAATAGATATTTATATAATAATTTAATTATATGTATAAAAAATAACTAGAAAGCTAAGAACACTTCCGTATAAACTTCATTCATCAGATAGTATATAAAAGTGTTTATGGCAGAACATATATAACATAATAAAAAGCTTACGAACAAAGCTAAAAACACTACGACAAAGAAACATATATAATATAACAAAAAGCTTATGAACCAGAAAAAATAAAAAACTAAAAAACAAGCTGACTAATGTTAAAGCATAAAAGTGTTTTAATACTAAATTAGTGACTAAAATTTAATTAAAAAACTCACCGTGAAAATCAAATGTGAGCAGTTGGATAGTTTGAAGAACAGTAAAATGAGCAAATATGAATGCAGAGTAAAATAAATGTGAAACAAAAGTGTGTTATGGTATATTCCACATTCAAGAAAGAAGACCAAAGGACATAGGGTGACCAAAGGACATAGGGTTCTAAAAGTGATAGTATATAAAATATAGGGTTATTTTATAAATAAAGAATATTATAAAGACTGAGTGACATGGCAGTGCCACATAAGATGGTGTAAAAATTGGGTGTAATATGTGGGTGCACATATCATTACTTTATATATAGGGTAGGTTATATGTAATCAAATTTCATCAATTTTTAGATACATGTAGTATATTATTATTAATTATGAACATTATAAATGGTTCGATTAAACCGTAATTATTAAAATATTTGAAATGTTAAGCAGTACTGCTAGTTAACATATTTTGTTGGTAGTGCCTGTTTCGATCTCGTTCAATATAACACCCGAAAAATAAGTTAAGCATATCAATTTTTAGATATATTTAGTATGTATTAGTAATTATGGACATTATAAATAGTTTGTTTAAACTGTAAGTGATAAAATATTGGAAATGTTAAGCAGTACTGATAATTAACCTATCTTGTTAGTAGTGCATGAATGTTTTGATCTCCTTCGATATAATACCCGAAATTAGTATTACGTTAAGCATTTGAACTATTATTTTGTTATTTAGACAATAAAATGATTCAATTATTGTGTACGAATAATTGAAATAATTTTATTAATTAAACGAGAAAAAAATATATATTTTTGCTGGCGCAATAGTGCGTTGGTGAAACTACTTTTGCCGGCACGTTTGACGAAGTGCGTCGACAAAAGTATAGCGGGAAAATTCACGCCTTCACATTTTAAAATGCATGTGGTAGGTGAAAACTTTTGCCGGCGTGTTTGTGACGCCCTACATCACTATGGCTGCTTTCTGGAATGACGACTGGCCCTACAAACCAACACAAGTCTTTCCAGCGTGCTTTGTCCTCACTCGCACACTTCCTGGGAAAACTTCCCAAGAGGTCACCCATCCCTAGATTACTCCAGGCCAAGCACGCTTAACTTTGGAGTTCTCAAGAGATGGGCTACCGAAAAGAAGATGCATCTTCCTGATATTGGTAGTACCCATCAATCCATTTAAGCCATCTTCAACTGTGTAGTCCCATACCTACACAGTCTTAGAATCATCACACTTGACCTTCCCCAGGCAGTGTGGGATTGCACAGCTTACCCGATCTTTCCCCTTACGGATCACAGGATTTTGACTGTCACAATGTTTCGTTGTATTGGCAAAAGTTAAATATTGCATCGGCAAAAGTCCACTTAAATGAAACACACACCGTTTTGTACTAGGGCAACAAAGGTGACTTTGCCGGTGCAATATTTGACTTTTGTCGGCACAACGAAACGCGTCGGCAAAAGTTTAATGATATTTCATCAGCCGCCCCTCCCTTCTTCCCCATTTCTCTACCACGACTTCTCTCTCTCTGCACCAAACGCTCCCCGACCACCACCCCACTTAGACGCCGCACCCCGAGCCCAACCCACCCCGACGACAGCCCAAGCCCACCCCACCCCAACGATACCCCACCTCGACGACTACCCCGAGCCCACCCCACTCACCCCACTTTGACGCCGCACCACCCCACCCCACTCGAGCCCCATCCCGACGCCACCACGAGCCCACCACTACCGCCCCCCTCCTCCTCCAAGCCGCCCCCTAAGGTATGTTTTATAATATAGTTTTGTATTTTATTTATATATTGAATTTAATTTTTTTTGTTTATATGGAGTCCCCGAGCCATTGCCGGAGCAGAGCTACTCCACCCACTGTAATATTTTTATTTTTTATTTACTATTTTTAAGTTATTTTTATAATATATGTTTTTACTATTTATTAATTGTTTTTTTTGTAAAATTAAAAAGAAAACATATTTGAATATCTATTTTTTTAATTTTAATGCTTTCTATGTATTTTTTTTTATTTTTTCTTGTTAATATTTATTATTATTGTATTTTGTGATATATGTATTTTAGTTAAAGTATGAACTTAATAAAAAAATCAGATTAATAATGTCTGTTTATATTTTAAATTGTTTTATATTAAATGTGATATGTTTGTAAATATGTATTTAATAATTGTTTTTGTATCAATAAAAAAATCAGTTTTGGTATATGTTTTTTTTGTGGTTAAATATTTGTATATATGTAAATTGATGTATTTATTAATGTATATATATGTTTTGTATGATATGAGAATATTCTGGTTATATATGTGTTTAATTTGTAGGTTTTAAAATTTTTGGGATAGTTTGAAATATAGTTGTTATGCTGCCCAAATTTTGTTAGACTTAGTAAAATTAATAAAAGTTTAATAATTAATTAAATAAAAGTTTAAGTATGATTAAAAAATACATCTAAAAATTAATTTTTAACTATAATATAAATAAAATAAAATTACCAATCATAATAATTAACAATTAATTTTAACATTAATATTAGATGTTTTGTAATTGAAAAAAGTTAAAAATATAAATGATTTAATAAAATATAATTAAGTAGAATATAAATATAATAAAATTGTTATTAATTAAGTAAATAACCAAATACAAATTGAAGAATTTAATAAAAAATTACAAAATGAAATTAATATATAATTAAATTAATTTTAAAATAAAAGTAATAAATAAGTAAATGATTTTAAAAAATTGTAATAATTAATAATTAGCTACATTTTCTTTGGTAAATATAAATAATTATTTTTGCCAGAGAATGGATATTATTATCACTTAGTAATAATTAGGGAGACAAACAGTCATAAAATATTTTGACTATCATTTCCCTCATTTTAAGACAATTATTAATATTTTATGAATTATTTCGCTTGAAGATGGCGAGTGATAGAAGCTGGATGAGTGCGAGGAATCGTTGGTCTCTTGAGTATAGAAATGGTGTTAAGGAGTTCTTCGAGATCGCTAAAAATATGGTGAACGATTGGGGTTTGGTTCGATATCCGTGCAAGAAATGTGGGAATGTTAAGTTCCAGCCTATAAATGCATTTTCGATGCATTTATTCAATAATGACATCATACAGTCCTACAAAGTGTGGCATTACCATGGAGAGGCGCTGCCGCCTCCACCAGATGTGGTACGAGATCAAGGTAAAGATGAGATAGCGAATATCTTGGCGGATGTTTCCGCTAAAGATGACGCTCCCGCTGGAAACTATAATGATCCTCCCAAAGATGATGTTCAACATCGCGACAAGTATGAAAATTTATTTAAGGAGATGTCAAGTGAACTGTACCCAGGTTGCAGAAAGTATTCCGCGTTGAACTTCTTGGTGAAGCTGATGCATCTGAAAGTTATTAACAAGTGCAACAATCATTACTTTGATGGTTTGTTGGAATTGTTAGTCGACGCTATGCCTGACGGAAGAATTTTACCTAAGTCTAACTATGAGGTGAAGGCAAAGTTGTGGAGTATTGGATTGGGATATGAGTCCATCGATGCTTGCAAGCATGATTGTGCACTTTTTTGGAAGGAGAGTGCGAATTTGGAATTCTGTCCGGTTTGTGGTGAGTGTCGCTGGCAAGATAATCGTGGGAACGAGAAGAAAGTGGCTCATAAGGTCATGCGGTACTTTCTGTTGACGTCGAGATTGAAAAGGATGTACAGTTCGAGATATATTGCAGATGATATGAGATAGCACTATTATAAAAGGCCAAAGGAAGATGGTGTGATGAGGCACCCTGCTGACAGTAAGGTGTGGAAGCACCTTGATGAGTTGTACCCATCTTTCGCAGCCGAGTCTCGAAATGTTAGGCTTGGATTGGCTACAGATGGTTTCAATCCTTTTGGGAACATGATCAAATCTTACATCATGTGGCCTATGATACTTGTCCCATACAACTTGCCGCCGTGGAAGTGCATGAAACCACAATCATTAATGTTTTGTATTCTAATTCCAGGTCCTTCTTCATCTGGAAAAGATATTGATGTCTATATGAGACCTTTGCTTGACGAGTTAAAGGAGTTATGGGTGAATGGTGTCGAGACACGAGATGCATACAATAGTACCTTGTTCAATATGCGTGCATCAATCTTGTGGACCATTAACGACTACTCAGCTTATGCTATGATGTCTAGGTGGACCACAAAAGGGTACAAGGCGTGCCCCACGTGCAATGAAGAAACTCCCTCTGTAATGCCCCAAATTTCCTAATAAGGTTTAGGACCTTGATTAGGAGGCCGGGAGGGCCATAATTGATTTATTATAGTATTTAATGATTATATGCATGTTTACGTGAATTATATTATTATATGATGGTGAATGCATGCATATGGGCTCATATGTTAATTATGAGGGTAATTTGGTAATTTGGCCACTGTGGGCGTAATTGTATATTTTGGGTGCATGATTGTGATTAATTAATATAGCCACACTATAAGGTGGATTGGTTCGAGCTATCGACATGAGACGATCATGAGATGTAAGTGTTCGGTCTAGTCATAACGGGTTTAAGTTCGGGGCTCGGGGTGAGTCTCGGGGTGAATTTAATGATTAGAGCATTACCGGGAATTAAAGGGTAATGAGATATGATTTATTGGTATTTGGGAATGTTGATATTAGCGGGAATTGGAGAGCGTTAATTATAATTAACGGTATAGGTTGGAAATGACGAATTTACCCTCGGGAGTGTTTAGAAGCTTTTAAGTTGGTCTAGGGGCATTATGGTCTTTTGACCTTAAGGATTTATATCAGTTTTTGGGGGTTTGGAAGGCTGTAGAAACAGAGCAAAACAGAGCCTAACCTCATCCTTTCCTCTTTTCTCTCCCGTACAAACTTTCCTTCATCCTTTTCTTTGAATTTTGAGAGCCACCTTGAGGAGTTAAGCTTGGAGATCAAAGGGGGAAGCTAGGGAACTTGTCATGGCCATTAAAGGGGATTCAAAACCGTGTTTGAGGTGAGTTCTAGTTATGAATTTAAGGTGTGCTCTGTTTTTTTGAGTTAAGTTTTGAGTTTCTTAAGTTTTTAAGCTTAGGATTGGACTTTGTGAATTGTTGAGTTTTTGGTTGGTTTGAGCTTCAGGTTTTGGTGGTTTTGGACCATTGAGAAGTTTGGTAACATTGATTTGATGATTTGGAGATGTTTAGATGGGTTCTTGGAAGGTTTTAGAGGTGGAAAAACGAAGAAAAATGGCTGGTGCGAAGTTAGGCCGCGGCCCTATTCTTGGGCGCCGCGGCCCTAGCTTGAAGAAGGTGGTGGAGGCTCTGTCAAGGGGGCGCGCTGCGGCATGGTCCATGTTGAGTGGTTTTGTGATGGGAACTTAACTCTAAGGGCCTAGGATTGATCCTACTACTTAGTTGAGTGGGATTTGATATTCCGGAGGCTTGGGTTGGGTTTGGAAGTATTTAATTACTCATTTTGATGAGGTTTTATATTTGGTTATGACTAGGTGACCGCTAATGGACTAGAAGTTGATCATTCTCAAGGGTCGTTCTTTTAATCGTTCTAGCTCGACTTTGAGGTAAGAAAACTGCACCCTGTGTATATGTGACATGCATGGCTGTTATTGGTGCGTGTTGGTTGATTATTGAGTATGACATGCATGGCTATTATGATGCATGCTGGTTGATTATTGAGTATGACATGCATGGCTATTCTTGATGCATGTTGGTTGGTTATTAAGCGTGGCACGCATGGCTGGTATTGATGCACGTTGATTGCAGGATATATTGCATATGATGCATGAGAAACATGTGATTAGGACATGCTTTGTATACTGGGTGTGATATTGTTCAGAGCTTGAACCTCTGTGTTTATGCATAGTCCTAATTGTACTAATACCTGTTAAGTAAGCATGCTGAATACCTTGTTTATGGATAATAGACATGTGATATATGTTTGACGGCATGGCTTACCTGTGTATGGCGCTGACTTATTAGTCAGAATCGACAATGGTGTCAGATCCGTCTGTGAAGCTGTGACTTATTAGTTAAGTTCACCACGGGCTGAGCACTGGTCGTGTTTCACCGACCCAAGGGTCAGAAGTGGCAGTGCGTTGTGAACGCCGGGCCAAATAAAGATTGGATCCAATCAAGGTCGGCATTGAATGACTCATATGGGGTATAAGCGCTTGCCTGGTCTATGATTAGATGACTATAGCCAAGGTATATGACCCCGGTGACCGTTTGTCACATGGCTAAGGGACGTTGTCCATAGTTTCGACTCTAGAGTCGTGAGGAAGGTTTTGTTGGTGACTAATCACCTTGCACCTGTCCTAATCAAACTTAAGAAAGAATCACTTATCAGTTAAGCCCTGGTGACCCTATCGTCACATGGCTAGAAGGAGCAATGCTCATTATTGTGACTTTTGGCTATTGTCACCTATTTTCTTGGGCTGATAGTCCTGAATGGTTATTATGGTTGTTGTTGATATTATATCATGCTTTATTATGTTTTATTGCTGGGCTTTGGCTCACGGGTGCTACGTGGTGCAGGTAAAGGCAAAAGGAAACTGGACCATCCTTGAGTTGAAGAGCTTAGGTGATGATGTGTACATATGCAGCTGCTCGTCCGCCACGGCCGAGGTTTAAAGTGGAACTAGAGTTGAACCCTGTTTTGCCGCTTAGAACGGCCTGTTGTAAATATTTTCTGTAATAAACTCTGAAACTTTATTTTCGGGATCCCAATGTATAAATTAAACGTTCTAGTGAAACGTTTTAGTGAAACGTTACATCTTAACCAAAGTTTTAATCCCTAAACCGCTAATCATACTTAGTTCACGATTTTGGCCAAATGACTCGGTTAGCGAGTTTAGCACTGTTTACAAGGCACACCGTAACGGTCCCTGGGGTTTGGGGCGTTACACCCTCTGTAGGAATTATAAGTAAAATTACATACATTGTCCATAGAAGGTTTCTTGATATGGATCATGAATGGATAAGTAAACAAGCACTATTCGATGGTAACAAGGAACTCAGGCCACCACTGAAAGATTACTCCGGTGATGATGTGTTGAAGCAATTAGAGAATTTGCAGATTAGACAACCTGGGAAACACAAAGAATTTGGTGGTGTGAAACGCAAAAGGGCTCCGACTGAACTTAATTGGTCGAAGAAGAACATATTTTTCGAGCTTGATTACTGGAAGGAATTATTGCTGAGGCATAACTTGGACGTAATGCACATTGAGAAGAATGCTTGCGATAGTGTCTTAGGATCTTTGTTGAACTTAGAGGGAAAATCTAAAGACACTGACTAGGCAAGACTTGATATAGCAGACATGAAAATTAGGGAAAAACTCCACCTCCACAAAGAGGGAAACAAGTGGAAGAAACCGCACGCCAGTTACACCCTTAGTGTCCCGGAGCGTCGAGTTTTATGTGAATTTGTAAAGTCAGTTGAATTCCCGAACGGTTTTACTGCAAACCTTTCGAAGAATTTCAATGTCAATGATGGCAAGATAACTGGATTGAAATCACACGATTGCCACATGTTGTTTCAGCAGTTGTTGCCTGCCGCAATTAGATTGTATTTGGTTCCTTAAGTTCGGAAGCAAATTATTGAGTTGTGCGATTTTTTCAAAAAACTTTGTTCACGGACTTTGAATGTGAAAGACCTTGAGAAGATGGAGACAGACATTATCACCATTTTATGCAAGTCGAAAATGATTTTCCTCCAGCATTTTTTGACATTATGGTGCATTTGGGTTTTCATCTTCCGAAAGAGGAAATTCTTGGCGGTCTCGTGCACTTTAGGTGGAAGTATCCCATTGAACGTTCAATGGCGGTTTATAAACAGTATGTAAGAAATCGTGCACGTCTGGAAGGTTCTATCGCAGAAGCTTACGTGGTGAACGAGGCCTTAACCTTTTGCTCAATGTACCTCTGGGGGGTTGAGACTCGATTCAATCAACCTGAGAGAAATGATGATCGTGTTGAATCCCAACCAAATTGGGAATATTCTATTTATAAGGCTGTTGGTCGTCCATTTGGTAAGAAATCAAGTATGCTCCTCAATCCACAGTTAAAGCAAAAGGCTGAGTGGTATATCTTGAACAATTGGGCGAAATTAAGGAACCGTTCGCTCTGATACCAACTGTAATGACCCACTAATCTAGACTATTTGGACCATTAACAAAACTATACATAAACTTACATTTTTATGAAAATACCACAATTTTATTTAGTAACTTGTAAAATAAGAGTTACTTACAAATAAATAAAATTCTAATAAGGATATGGGATCCCATTGTCTTTAAAAACAAAAGATGATTTTAAATAAAAGACATTACATAATTGGTGCGGAAAATACACATAAAACCATAAAAACATAAAATGAGACTACATCCTCGAATCGAATAACGCTCGGCCCCTTGACTCCATTCACCATCGATACACATCCTCTAAGCGTCACGAATCTTACCGCCTTCAAAGCTTATTTTCCTGCACATAAAACAAAAAGGAATGAGCCTAATGCCCAGCAAGGAAAATCTAACACATAGTCATATACATAATTTCATAAGAAACATAAAGACTTAACATAATACATATAACATACACTTATTATAATGGCCATTATTACTTGGGGTCCCATAGACTAAACAAGCATATGCCCATGGAATTAGTGGGGTCCTACTAGCTAAGTAGGTCATATGCCCAGAATCCATTTGGGGTCTTGTTAGTCATATGGGTCATATGCCCGAGCCTACAAACATACATACATATCATAACACATTAATAACATAAAACATATAGATAACATAAGCACATAACATATTGATTCTAGCCTATTTTCCTTACCAAAGTTACCGGGATATAATGGACTGAGTTGGGACTTTTTGGAACACTCCTAAAACCATAAGAAAGAGTGAGTCTAAAGAAAGGAGATGAAATGAAAGAGATGGAAAGACTAAACCATTTGAGAAACACGCTTACCGAACTTATGTGCTCAAGAACTTAGATTCCCTAACCAAAATGAAGATTAAGGTTAGAGATTGAGTAGAAGACTATGAGAAAGAAAATAACATAATACAGAAAGGAACTAGAGTTTTGGTTACCTCAAAGACTTGAAAGACCAATCTACACCTCCACCGAAATACTATAGAACTCACTTCCCAAAGTGTTTGATAAGCTTATGATGTTTAAGCTTATAGTTTTCCCAAACCAGGTGTTTACACTCTCACACTCACTTAACACTAGCAGCTTCTGAACTTAGAGCAAAAGGTGAATAATGGCTGGGTACTAGGTCCTATTTATAGAGTTTGGGAATGAAAGTATCTTGATTTTACTTGAATAAAAATAATGGCTTTTTAGGTGAAAATCATTTGAATAATCGTTCAGCAGAGGCTGAAGACTCGTTCAAAAGATGCTGGACTGTTGAAGGAGTTTGAATGGCTGAAAGGAAATGAATTCAAAAACGTTTGAAAACATCCTGGAGGAGGCGATATATCGCCCCCTATAGGCGATATATTGCCTGGGCCAGTATGCCCGAGGCGACCGTGCATTGTTTCGTGTTTTCCGTATTTACGTGCTGCGATATATCGCCCCCTATAGCTGCGATATATCGGCACACGCTGAATAATTAAACACGAAATTACACATTTTTAGCTAAGTTTGAATGGAGTAAACAGCCTTGACTAAGCCCTCAACGTATTCAAAGCTGCTGACTGACCCTATAACATTCAAACTTTACTCCTTATTAAATTAAATCCTCAAAAATCTTTAATCCTTAATCACCATTCATAACATGTGCTTAAAATCCTATTGGTTGATGTCTAAACCTTATAATATAATAAATATAATCCTTAATATCAGTCACATTAATCAAACCTTAGGTTTATACTTAATATTCTTAAACTATAGATTAAACTTAGAAAATCTATAAGTACTACTATGAGTGTCCAAATAATTCCCGGTCTGAACCAAAAATCCATAGTAACAAAGATAACACTAAACATACTATAACACTACTAAACAATTAGCTAAGTAAAGTTCTTGGACTCTACACATATTTCCAAAACTCCTTTTCCTCAAGGGTTTCATATTCCTCATGTCCCGCCTTTTGAAGGGAAGTCCGACCTTTACGACCATCTGAGTACATTTAACACCATAATGAGAGCAAGTAATGTGGTGAATGAGCTCAGATGCATGTTATTTCCAGCATCGCTTACAGGGCCAGCAAAAAGCTGGTTCGAGAAATATAAAAGACATTCAATCACTTCTTGGGATCAGTTATCAAAGGATTTCAAGAAACATTTTAGAGCCATGATCGGGGTAAGACCCGAAGCATCAACTTTGACCAACGTTCGACAACAGCCAGGCGAAACGTTGAAAAGCTACCTTACGAGGTTTAATCTGGAGGTTGCCCGAGCTCGAAATGTGGACGACAGCGGTCATCTGATGGCCGTCCAAGCTGGGGTAATGCCAGGAAGTCCCCTCTGGGATGATATGCAGAGAAAGCCTATGAGGTCCATAACCGAGTTTAATAGGCGAGCTCAGAGGTTTGTAAATGTAGAGGAAGCGAGGTCGACACTGAATATGACTTCTCAGCCGGTAACTACAACAATAAATGTAAACTCTGCCTCGACCTTGGCAAACCCACCAGCTTCAAAGCCTCCTGCGGAAAATCCTTCCAAAAGGAAGAAGAATGAAGGAAGTAACCCTGAGGCAGAAGGGGGAAAGAAGAAGAATGGGGAAAGGTACTTCTCCGTGTACAAAGTGCACATCGAGCTCAACGAGTCTCGGGAGAATATATACCTGGCTGATGAAAACCAGGTCCCTTTCAGGCATCCAGACCCCATGAGAAATCAGAAGTCCAAGAGGGACTCCAGCAAGTACTGTCGATTTCACAGAGACACTGGGCACACCACTGATGAATGCAGGCAGTTGAAGGACGAGATTGAAGGACTAATCTCGAGAGGATACTTTAGACAGTATGTCAGGAACCCGAATAATAATCAGGCTTCTACTAGCCAGAGAGCAGCTGCGCCACAACCTGCTCAGAACAACAATTCCCGAGCTAGAGAAGAAGATACACCCCCTCCAATTGATGGAGAAGACGTGATAACCATCTCGGGCAGGTCTCATCTCGCAGGGACGGGCAAGAATGCCCAAAAGCGATATGTGAATGAGCTAAAAACTGGGGACGAGTCCCCCTATGAACCCGAACCTAGAGCTCCAAAGTGCCAAAAGATTGAATCTCAACCGATAACCTTTACCGAGGACGATGCGTCCCATGTTCAGTTTCCCCATAATGACCCACTGGTCATCACTCTCCAGCTCGCGAATAAGAGAGTTCACCGAGTTCTCATAGACAATGGGAGCTCAGTGAACATTCTCTATAAGGCCACCTTAGAGAAGATGGGACTCGCGCTTCAAGACCTAAAAGCTTGTGCAACGACCTTGTACGATTTTTCAGGAGAGGGGATTGCCTGTATGGGGTCCATTTAACTCCCTGTAACCTTGGGAGACTATCCAGTCTCAGCAACCAAGATGATGGATTTTGTAGTAGTGGACCTGCCATTGGCCTACAACGTGCTGCTTGGGAGACCCACCTTAGTAGGGCTAGGGGCAGTCTCGTCTGGAAGGCATTTGGCCATCAAATTCCCGACTTCTAGTGGCATCGGGACATTGAAGGGAGACCAGTTGGCCGCGAGGGAATGCTATAGCATTTCCATGAGAGGAAAGAAGTAGGTAAGCGCTCAAACGCTCGCCATTATTCAAAATAAAGGTGGGACGATCTTGGAGATAGATGAAGAAATTGACCCAAGGGTGGAGGAAATAGCTGATCTCGAACCATTAGAAGAGCTCGAAGAAATCAGGCTCAAAGAATCAGACCCCCCGAAAATGGTAAAGGTCAGAAAAAACCTCCATGAAGAAACTAAATAGTAATTAATTTTCTTTTTGAAGAAAAACTAGGATGTCTTCGCGTGGTCACATTCGGACATGGTAGGAATAAGTCCAAATATAGTGAGCCACGCGCTGAATATCGATAAAAGCTTCCCGTCGAAGCAACAAAAGCGAAGACAACTAGATGACGATAGGAAAAAGGCCTTAAAAGAGGAAGTCGACAGGTTAAGGCAAGCCGATTCATTAGGGATGCTTTTTACCCCGATTGGGTAGCCAATCCGGTACTGGTCTTGAAGCCTAATGAGACATGACGAACCTCCATTGACTGCTCGGACCTCAACAAGGCCTGTCCTAAGGACTGCTTTCCTTTACCACGAATTGACCAGCTTGTGGATGCCACGACAGGGCATGGACTAATGTCATTCATGGATGCCTATTCTGGATATAACCAGATTGCCATGCATGCCCCTGACCAGGAACATACGAGCTTCATAACAGATAAAGGGTTATATTGTTATAATGTTATGCCATTCGGGCTCAAAAATGCTGGAGCCACTTACCAGCGGCTCGTGAACATGATGTTCTCCGAGAAAATAGGGAACAACATGGAAGTTTATGTTGACGATATGTTAGTCAAGTCTCAACTTAACAATAACCATGTTGATGATCTCGAAGAATGCTTTGCCGTGCTCCAGAAATATGATATGAAGCTTAACCCTTAGAAATGCTCTTTTGGAGTATCTTCAGGAAACTTCCTGGGTTTCATTGTAAATGCTCGAGGAATAGAAGCTAATCCAGACAAGATACAGGCCCTAATCAATATGCCCTCACCTTGAAAACACAAAGATGTCCAGAGTTTGACCGACAGGATGGCGGCACTAAGTAGGTTTATCTCAAAATCTACAGACCGTTGTCTTCCATTTTTCAACGTGTTGAGGGGAGGCAAGAAATTTGAATGGACAGAGGAATGCGAGTTGGATTTTTAGGAACTCAAGAAACACCTCGTCGAGCCACCTATCTTGTCGAAACCTGTTACGGGAGAAGTTATGTACTTATATCTTGCTACGACTGAGCACGCCATAAGTGCAGTGCTCGTGCGAGAGGAAGAAAAGGTGCAAAGGCCTATGTATTACGTCAGTAAAAGGTTACTGGGGGCAGAGTCAAGATATCCTTTGATGGAGAGGCTAGCTCTTAGCTTAATTCACTCATCTCAAAAACTTCGACCCTACTTTCAAGCGCACCCCATCCATGTACTAACTAATCAACCACTCAGGCAAGTTTTGTCCAAGCCAGAAGCCTCAGGTCGGCTGCTTAAGTGGGCCGTCAAACTCGAAAAATTCAAGATCACTTATCATCCAAGGACGACCATCAGGGGGCAAGCCTTGGCAGACTTCATAGTGGAGTGTACTGGCATGACCAACGATGAAGTTATAACCCCGGCCCACGAGCTGTGGAAACTTTACGTCGATGGGTCATCTAATGAAAATGGATCGGGGGCAGGAGTAATTTTGATCACTCCTGCAGGTAGCAGATTTCACTCTGCCTTGAGATTTGGCTTCAACACGTCAAATAACGAGGCTGAGTACGAGGCTTTATTGGCGGGAATTCACATAGCCAAAGAGCTCAAAGCTAAAGCAATACATTGCTACAGTGACTCCCAGCTAGTGGTTAACCAAATTTTGGGAGAATACCGGGCTCGGGGTACAAGAATGGCAGCATACTTGGAAAAGGCAAAATCATCATTAGAACATTTCGAGATCTATGCGATAGAACAAGTCCCTCAAGAACAAAACTCGAACGCGGATGCCTTAGCCCGGCTCGCTACCTCTACCGAGAATGACGAGATGAATATCATACCAATTGAATATCTCTCGACACCTAGTATTAACGAGCCAGAGCAGGAAGACGTGTGTATGATCGATTCCGAGCCTACCTGGATGACTCTGATAATTGAATATCTCGAGATCGGCGTCCTTCCGAAAGATCGAACCAGGCTCGAAAGTTGATGTATCAAATCCCTCGTTATACCATTATGGATGGAAAGCTATATAGAAGAGGGTATTCCATGCCATTACTTCGGTGTGTAACTCCACTCGAAGCCAAGAAAATCGTTGAAGAAATTCACGAAGGGTTCTGTGGAGACCATACTGGGGGGCATAGCCTGTCCAAGAAAATCATACGCCAAGGTTATTTCTGGCCTACCATCAAGTCAGACTCTTTTGATTACGTAAAAAAGTGTGATAAGTGCCAACGATTCGCCACAATTCCTCGAGCTCAACCGTCCGAGCTAACTATGATGACCTCCCCATGGCCATTTGCGGTATGGGGAATTGACCTCATAGGTTCTCTTCTGATGGGCAAGGGCGGAGTAAAATACGCGGTAGTTGTCGTGGATTACTTCACAAAGTGGACAGAAGATGAACCGTTAGCGACTATAACCTCCAAAAAAGTCCTTGACTTTGTGGTGAAGAACATCATATGTCGATATGGGATGCCGAGGAAGATTGTGTCCGATAACGGAACCCAGTTCGATAGCGATCTGTTTACCAACTTTTGCGACAAAAATGGAATAATAAAGAACTTCTCGTCGGTGGCCCATCCCCAGGCGAATGGCCAGGTCGAAGCGGTAAACAAAACTCTGAAAAGTTCGCTGAAGAAAAAGTTGGAAGAAGGTAAAGGAAGGTGGCTCAAAGAATTACCCCAAGTCCTATGGGGATATAGGACCACAGCCCGTACATCGACAGGACACACCCCTTCTCACTGGCGTACGGTTGCGAGGCGATGTTGCCAATCGAGGTCCAAATTCCCACAATTCGAGCCCTCGCTTATTATCAAGCCTCGAACCACTCTCAGCTCGAGTTAACTCTTGACCTGATCGAAGAAAGAAGGAACGAAGCTCAATTAAAAAATGCTGCATACCAACAACGAGCTGCCCGGTACTTCAACAAAAGAGTTCGGGGTCGAAAGTTCGTCATGGGAGATTTGGTGCTAAGACGTGTATTTCTGGCGACGCGGGATCCAACAGTTGGCGTGCTCGGACCAAATTTGGAGGGACCCTACCAGATAGAGTCAGTCATCCGACCGGGCTTTTACAAGCTGGCAAGATTGGATGGAAGTCTAGTACCACGAGCATGAAATGGCGAACACCTACGACCTTACTATCAATAGTATAGGAAGGATGTTGCCTATAACCATGCTTGTTTATCTGTACTGTTTTTCTATTTTTTGATTTCTTCGAATAAAGTTTGATTTTTTTTAATATGTTGTATTTTTTTCAATCTCTCTTAATTTAATAACCTATGGTCTCACTCATAGGATATTAAGGGGGCATCTGTGGCACATATACCACCAGCTTGAAAAAATATAATAGCATATACGAAACACAAGTATTCGGAAATAACCAAATGTGCGAAACGAGATAAGTTTGGATATAACCAAACTGGCAAAAACAAATAAAAATGTTTGGATGTAACCAAATATGCAAACTATTTTTTTTTTTAAGTGTATGGATTACAAACCTAACATGATCTCAATAGGTTTAGAACAATCCAGCTAAAACTAATCGGCAGCAAGTTGGAGCATAACCCACTTCGTTTTAAGCCAAGATCGAGGCTGGAGTATCTTGCAAAACGATAGTTTCGACCTCATAACCTCGGAGAACTAACCGAGGACGAGAAAAAGTAACTAAAAAGTAAGATACAACTAAACTGTCTGCATTACACGCCATATAAGTACTTTCGGGTGCATGGTAAAAGTAATATCCGACCTTGAGAAATAACAAGGTCGGAAGCGAATAATTTGAGCAAACTGTGCATGAATGCATTGAACCTCGAGCTTAAATCCAAATTATGTTTGTGTGGTTAAATAGGCATATATGACACTTTAATATAAAATGTGCAAAATATTTCAACCTGAGATATGTAAAGCATATATATTAAAATGAAGTAAAAAAAAAAAAAAATTGTATCAGCCCCATGGGCATAAAATAATACTACATAAAAGGCTATTACAAAATATTCTAAGGGACGCAGCCCTGAGGCAAGAATTAAGAAGGAGGAACATTATCCTTGGCCTTCTCAGCAGTCTCCTTAGCCTTCTCAGCATCAGCAGCACTAGACTCACCAGGACTAATAGCATAACTATCCTCCTGAGCCTCCTGAGTAGCCTCCTCCGCTTCAAGCCGAACATGCCATTTGGCCACGAGATCTGCTTCAAGATGGCCTAAGAAGCTGGTGTCGAGGTCGACGTTGTTGGCCTATATTCTGTACATGGCCAGGTCGACCGCCCGATCCTTTTTCTCCTTAAACTCTTGAAGAAGACGAGCCTTTTCACCCTCAATGATCTCAAAAGTGGCGGCCTTCTCTTCTTCAAGCTTGGCATTGACCTCCTGGAGTCGAGCATTCTCCTTCTCAAGCTCGGATATCTTGGCCTTAAGCTCCTCGGCTCCTGCCTCTGCCTTTGCTTTTGTGGACTTAAGCTCGTCACTCAATTTAAGCTGAAGGTCCTTTGCCTCCTGAGCAAGAGCCATGCTCGAGTGAACTTCATTGTTCAACCTATAATTAAGCTGAGCATCGACAGCAAAAGCCTGACATACGGTAAACACGCAAAATTAGTATATGGGCTAAGTACAAATGCAACTAACTAGCGAGAGAAGAAATATTACCGCGGCATGGAGCTCAACACTCTTCTCATAAAGAGTGTCGCAGTCTTTGGCATTGTTTAGGAACTGCCAGTGAGGAGCGTCGAAGCTCCCGAAGCTTTGGCCCACCCGAGATAGGATGTCCGAGCCTAGTGTGGCCCAGTGGGATCCAGCAGCATTGTCGATCACATACTCATCAACATGAGTAGAGATCGAGAGCAATGGCGTCTTCAAGGACGAGGGTTTCTTCGGAGGCAGGCCAACCAGAGGATTGACTTGGGGTGCATGAGGAGCAGGAGGTAGGATCGATGACGGAGTCTCGACCGAGCTCGGAACAACCGGAGCCGGGGGAGGTGGTGTTTTTTTGGTCCTTTTAAGAACCTTGGCGGGCCGGTCAGTTTTTTGCAACCCTCTGGGACACTTACTCCTCTTGGCTCCGCCACTCTCAAGAATGTTGTTGAGATCGGAGTCCATCTCACCTATACAGTTATACCACAGTGAGTTGTCAAAAAATAAAGTAACTTAGCATAATACAAACATACATGGGATAAAAAGACAAGTGGAGAGAAACCTAACTGGAACTCTCCCCCGAGCTTGTGCTCGGCGACCACGAAATTCCCCCATCTTCAGAAGAGGCGGGGGGAGTACCTTCCCTATAGGTGGATGTTAACCTCGAAAGGTCCCTATAGTCTTTGGTCCCATATTGGACGGCTATTCCGTTCCATACCTCGTTCAGGCTATACATGGTGTCGTATTTCCCGAGCCAGCTAGCGAACCTATGTACCTTATCATCTACCCAAGACCATACATAAAAATGGTTCCTATCATCCTTACATAATACTAACCTATCGGGTTTATGCTTTAATAGGGAAGGGGACCACATTTTTGAGCTAAGGATGACTGTACCTTGATCATCCGAGCCCGAACTTGAGGCCTCATCATTGGCCTCGTTCCTGGATTGTGGACTCCTATGACGAACTGGAGATGGAAGCCTCACCTCTCTCCTTGGGAGGAGGTTGCCGGTTGGCAGAGGAACGAGCTCCCACCGGTCATACTTCTTATTGGACCAGTCTGATGTAGACTGATCCTCCCTTAAGAGCCCACATGTCCGGAGCTTGTCTTCATGCAGGAGGTAGGATTGGGATCTCCTGCCGTAAGGAAGCTGGAGCAAAGTCTCTCTGTGCTCCTTCATCTCATTGGTGGGAGCAGGGCGATGGTAGTTGGCTGGAAAGTTAAGCACATTTGAGCTAAGCACGAGCCTAAAGCAAAGATTAGAGAAAAAGGAGATTGGAATACTTACGAATCTGTCTGAATGAATAAAATCGAGACGGGGCTAGGCCATCTGTCCAAAAGAAGGCCTTCTTGAAGTCGGGAGGATGATTGGGAAGATCTTCAAACATCTTCTTCTCCTTCGGATAGCTCGAAAGATAGTTGAAGCCGTCCCCTCCTCTAGCTCGGGAGGGATTGCTTTTCAAACAAAAGAGATACAGGATCTCCTTTGGCGGTGGTCCTTCCCACTTTAGCTCGTGGTACAGTGACCTCAGGATGTTGAGCTGTAAGAGTTGGTGTTGGGCTGGAAGGGAGCCAGCCCAACAAAATCTATGTAGTCCTTGAAAAAAGACTTCAAGGGCAGTATCGCCCCTACCTTCATATGCTCCTGGCTCCAAGCTGTGTATCTCAACTTGCTGTCAGGATTTCCATCTCCTGGAGCGCGGCAGCTTCGCTCGTGGGATGTCGGGGCTCGACACCTAAGCGAGCCTGATAGTCCTAAGCCGTGCAGGGCCAGAATTTCAGATATCTGTCCCAGTGACATGACCGAACTCCAATAATGTTCGGCCTCGAAGAATTCCGTCCTCGGCTACGAAGTAGAGGGTTCTCCCAGTGAGAATCGAAGATCTCTCGGCTTGTATGCAATTATCACTTTCAGCCTGGGATCGAGGGGAATCGGTCTAGGCTCGGAGTCCAAATCCGGGTAAAGAGCCTCTCAGAGAATTTTTCTCTTATTCTCTATGACCTCGACGATCTAACGTTGATAGTGAGCTCGGGTTTCTTCTTGTTCACAAGCTAGCTCGTGTTCGCGAATCAGACGCTGGTTCCGGGTAAACAACGACTCCGGGCTCGGAGTTTTTGGTGAATACGGGATTGCAAGCAACGACCCCCACCGTCTTTCTAGATTCTGTGACATCTAGTAAGAAAGAAAAAATGGTGAGGGTCATGCACGCAGAGAATCAAGAATAACGATGTAGATGGTTCAAGATCGAATATACGTGGATATGAAATGAGCTCGATCAAGGGGACCCGATTAGTGTCATGGCGTGTATTTCATGAAAAAGTGAGGAAAGTGGATTTAATCTTTGAAAATCCCGAAATATTAGGAAAAAAAGGTGGCGGTTATTCAAAAGTGGTATTTTTTGCATTCTTTAAAACCCAGATTTTGTACCCAACATCTTGGTGTGCAAGATACGTCTTCCGAAATTTGAAAACCCAGAAAAAAGACCATATTTGGGTCCTCCTACATATGAACTGGATTTAGAACCAGTAATGTGGAAACCTAAACCTAATATCTATCGATCGAAGCATCCTAGTGCATTAAATTAAAGAATGAACCAACACAGTTCCAGTGACTAAAATGCAATAGAGGCAGAAACACACGTAAAAGAGGAAAAAATATATAAAGCCAAGAACAGATACTTACACAATGTAATCGGTGGAAACAGAGAAATGGATGACTGAACAAGCGGTTGCAAGTACGATCTCACCAATTCAAAAAGTCCAACCGTGTTTTGTCTTCTCGGCTTGGAGAACATGCAAGAATCGGACAAGAATGGCTCAGGTATTTTCTCTCTAAAATTTTTTGAATGTAAGGGAAAAATGAAGAAGACGACCATAAGCTTATTTATAGGCCCATGGAGATGTTGAAATTCGAACTAATCTAGGCCATTGGCCAGATTCCGTGTCAAATCTGACGGCCAGGGATAAGTGACATGTTGGTACCGTAAAGGTGGCAGGAGAATGGCCGTGTGAAGATTTTTAAGGCACTCAAGTACCTTGAATAAGAAATACCCAACTGATGCGTGTCCATACTCGAGTGTGTGATGGAACAGTTCCTGAAGAAAGTAGTTCAAAAGTTTCTATCTCATAGGATTCGAACTAATACTTTTGAGGGGGCAAAATGTTACAACCAAATTTTGAGACCTGAGGTTGTGACCTCGAAAGCTGGATTCGTCAGGTGTGAGCTCGCAATACCTAAAGTGCATGGGTCGTGGTCCAGGTGCCAAACCTCGAAGCAAGGTGGAAATCTCAAAGATATGTAACCTCGAAGTTACTTCTAAGCTCGAAAGACATAGTATCGGAGTATGTCCGTTGTCGTGTGTCTTTGGATCAAGTAGCCCGAGCTTGGCAAGGGTGTAAGCTCATAATGTAATGACCTCGGTGGTATTTACCCACTCCAAGCTGGTCCTGGGGAAAGTTATATAGCCCGTAATTTACTTAGAGATCTAGACTGACATGATGCTGATTGCTGACCTCGAACGACATAGTGAGTCATCTGATGAGACGTAATCTGTGCATTCAAAATATATTTATTGTTGTAACTTCCCTACATTAAAGGGATTTTAAACAGTCTGTTATATGTCTCCTGGTCTTCAGGGACGTTTCCTTGTATATGGGAGTTACAAACTTTAAAGTAATTAAATTTATTAATTTACAGAATAACTTCCCGAAACGTGTGGGATTGGATTCTGAGATCTCCTCTATAAATAGAGATGTCATGTAACTTTGTAAGGGACCGAATTTTTGTGATCTTGGGAGAATCTCTGGAGAATTCATCCCTAAAGGATTTCCAGAAAACTCTAAAGTCCTAATAAAAAAGACTCGTGGACTAGGCAGAGTTAACTGCTGAACCACGTAAAAAATACCCGTTGTTATATTGTATTATTCATCTTTGCCATAGTTTTATTGTTTGTGTGCTCTACATTTTAAGTTGACGAAAAACGGTGTCAACACCTATTTTGTTGTAGTGTTTATTCAATTTTCCATAAAGATTAGGATGTTAACTGTCCACAACTCTTTGGTGGGGAAGAAGAATGAGAGTATTGCTTTGCCATATGTGAAGGCTTATTTTGTTGTTTTACCATATTTTCTAGACTTTCTTGATTTTTATGGTTCTAGGAAAGATCTGGACTTGAATATTGGTCCATATTCTATTGGGAAGAAGGATCCAATTGATTTTAACTTTGCCAAAGACATGCCTTCTCAAGAGGACAAGTAAGTAACTTGTTTTTGTAATTTGTTGTTTATTTTTTTATTATGTTTGTTTTTAATAATTTGATTTGTTGTTTTTTGTTTGTTTTCCAGTGATTGTGGAGTATTTGTTATCAAGAATGCTGATTTGTTTATCATGGGAAGATTGATGACATCCCAAAGAACATGGCTGCCAAAGTTGCTACCTATCGCGATTATCTTGCCATTAACTTGTATAGTCATGGGAAAAAGAAGCAGATTGGTGGGTACAAGACAGAAGATGATGCTCCATCAAAGAAATCAAAGAGGAAGAAGAATTATAAGTAGACAATTTTGTAGTTTTTTTAAGTTGTATTAGTGACTGTCTTTTTTTCTTTCTTTTTTTAAAAGTGAAGTTGTGGTTTGTAACTGGATTCTGGTTTAGTACTGTACTTGTTTCTGGGTACCTTTTTTTTTGGTCAATGTAGAGAACTGGTTTCACATTTTGGGTTAATATAAAGTTTTTTTTTTATTTATATTTTATATTAATGTGTATGTTTTTTTTTCAATAGAGTTGGTGGTTTTTTTTAAAAGTTTGAAGATATTGTTATGTTCATGTTTTTTTTTTCATATATGTTTCAATTATTTTTGGAGAAGTTTGTGTGCTAATGGATAACTGATTATTGTATTGTTTGAAACGATCAGTCATATGTTACAGGTAACTGGGTACAATTTTTTTTATTTTTAATTTATTAAATATATTTTGTTAAATTATAATAATTTTTTATTCATGAATTTTTAATGTTTTTTAAAGAAATACTTCATTATGTAACTCGTTTGTAAATGTTAATTTTTTTTTTTGTAAATAGGTTTGTATGAGGATGGTGTAACCGGTTAATTCTGTTTTTGATAGTGAAAGCCATATATTTCAGGTCACTGGTTACTGTTTCTTTAGTTTTTATTTTTATTATTTTTAATTTTTTTTGATATATTTATGTTTTTTTGTGTGAAATATTTGTGATTATGTAACTAGTTTTTTAAGTCGTTTGTTACATGTATATATAGTCGTTTGTTAAATTTATTTATAGTAACTATTTTTTTTAACATGTGTTGTAACCAGGTACTTGAGGCTTCATATTTGAATAACTTGTGTTGTAACCAGGAACTTGAGTGTCAAAATTATAAAATGTTAAATGCTTAAAAAGTCTGTACTTTTATTGAAGTAGAAAACATTAGGATACAATTTTATTATAGTAATTGAATTATTTGAAATTGTAGTCTATATACTATTTACAAATTTATTTGGCTTTGTTGGGTTTCGCTGTTTGGGATTGGTTCATTCTTGCATGTTTTTCTATTATGTCCTGGTTGCACGCATCTTCCACATTTAATCTGCACTTTTGGTTCTCCTCTAGATCTGATTCGTTTCCTTCTAGGGCGGCCTGGTGGTTTTCTTGTTTTTGGTGGTAGGACAATTTTGTTTAAAGTCTCTGGTAGTGTCCATTCGCTTTCATTTGGCAATTGATGAACAATTGACTCATATGTTGCTTTCATAGTTGTAGTTTTGTTGTAATCAACAACATAATCATATGTTTTTAGCCGTGTTTTGGCAAATACTGCTATTGCATGTGCACACGGTATTTCATCTTGTTGGAACCTTTTGCACTCACATGTTTTCTCCATTTGGTTGACTAGAAAATTTCCTTTGTCTTCTACCACAACATGGTATAGTATAGTGTTTACTAGGAAGACCTGTTTATTTTAGTAGAGGAATACATGTTAGAAACTGGTTACTGTGGTAATTATTAGTAACTGGTTACCGAATATTTTGGTAAATAATATTCAGTGTAGAATATATGTTAGTTACTTGAAATTTTGATGGCCCGAATAAAGTTTCTCTAAGCACAGTTTCAGTATTTGTTGTTACTTGTGTGAATGTTCCGTTTGCTTCGTTACCATTTTTCCATACCCATTTTTGAACTAAACTTTGAAGGCCTTCCATCATTGTAGTGCTTGGCAGCGTTCTTGCAGCTTTCAATACATCATTTATCTATTCGACTATATTTGATGTCATCATTGTATATCTTCTTGTTGGAGCATGGCATTTAGACCAAGTGCGATATCCATTTTTTTGTTTGTAAATACGGTCTTATGCGAGTGTCAATCTTGTCTATTTCATGCATGTAGTGCTCAAATGATTGTACCCTGTATGCCTTTGCTGCTTTCACAAAGTTTATGTTTAGGTCCTCCCCATGGACATCGAAATTGACTTTGATGTTGTTTAGCAGGTGGAATATGCATGCTCCATGGAAAGCTTTAGGGTATACATTGTCTATAGCATTTTCTATGCCTTTGTGCCTGTCTGAAATGATTGCTATATCTTTTTGTAAAATCATGATGAAGTAACTGATTATTATGTCAAAATTAAGTAACTTATTTCATTAATTTATATGACTATTATTTTTACATTGTTTTTACTATTATATTGCTGAATTATTATTAAACAGTTTATTTTATGTGTTTAATTTGTTTAAATAAGAATAAAAAACAGAAAACAATACCTTCTCTTTTTCCATATGTCTCCTTTAGCTTTGTGAAAAACCATAACCATGATGAATCATTTTTAGAGTCTTCTATTCCAAAGGCTAATGGAAATATGTTGTTGTTAGCATCCATTGTTGAAGCAGTGAATAAAGTTCCTCCAAATGATGTCTTCAAGTAAGTTCCATCTATCACAATCAGTGGCCTACAGTGTTTCCGTCCTTTGATAGAATTTGCAAATGCTAGGTACATATATTTGAAGTGATCTTTATTTTCTGTAACCAGGTGCGTTATTGTATCTGGGTTCGAGACTTTTAGCATGTGAAGGTAGATGGGAAATTTTTGGTATGAATCATCTTGGTTTCCTCTTGCCAATTCTAAAGCTTTTTCTCTTGCTCTCCATGCCTTTTGATACCCCCATCGAAACACCATAATCATCTAGCATGTCACTGATTATGTCATTTGGTGTGTGTATTCTCTTTATTGACATGTATTTTGTTCTTATTAGTTCTCCAATCACATTGCAATTTGCCCGCCTGTGGTCTTCCATAATGATGTCCAAGGAGCAGGTGTGAGTTTTTACACACTTTCTGATTTTAAATGTTTCTGTTTTCCTGAACTTTGAAGCTCTAAGTAACCAGTTACAATTGTCATCCACACAAGTTACCAGGTATTCTCTCGGTTCAGATCTTTTTGTCTTGAATCGGATGTTGTGGATCATAGCATAATAACATAGAGCAAATTTCAAGAGCTTTTTGTCCTTATAAATCTGACCTTCTTCAACTTTGAAACTTTATGATCAGTTATAATTTCTGTATCTTCTTCTCTTTTTCTTTTGTTTTCTTTTGTTCTCTCTATGATAAAATCTGCTACATTATCAGCTATGTCTGTAATGTTTGGGAAGGTTTGTACCTGGTTATTTGTCGTGCAGGTTGCTTCGTCATATTGTAACTCTGTAGCTGATTGCTGGTTGTTTAGTTGAAGAACTAGCATTTCTAGATCTGTGTTCTGTATTTGTGTTTCTTCATATATATTGTGTTCAATAGTTTCAGCTATTGTTTGATCAAAAGTGGTGATGCATAGTGGTAACTCTGTTACTGCATTTTGCTTCTTTTTCAGCTCAATGTAGAATAGGACTGAATTGTTATTGAGTAATTTCATTGGTGGCATACCTGGTGATAACTGTTAACTCAGCTCAATATTTGGAATATTGCATTTTATCTCAGTTTTCACTAAATGAACTGAATTTTTTAGAGAACAATTTGTTGGTATTATCAATCCAGTCATGGTGTAGTCATCATACTGATATCTATCTTTCCATTTTCCTCCAAAATGAATCAATGTCATTATGGATTCCATATCTGCAATATAGCACAACATAATTTTTAGTGTTGTTTCTTTATTAATATTCAAATGTAATTGGTTACGTTAGTGAATGCATTTTAACAAATGTTCAAAATATACCATGTAATAGGTTTCATTTATGTAAATTAAGATCTAATTTCCAGGTTCCACGATAAATTATTATGCAGAGTGTTTTTTTTTTTGCGTGTGTAACTGGTTGCATTATTGAAATGATGTGTTTTTTTTTTTGTAATATTTGAATTATGCAAACGTTCAAATTATGTCATGTAACTGATTTCATTTAAGTAAATCAAGAAGTAATTTCCAGGTTCTTTGTGTAATTATTTTGCATATCGTATATTTAAAAAAAGTTTTGCTTACATGTTTGAAAAATCGGAGAAGTTGATAGATTTGTGCTTTTGCTGATGTGAACGAAGCTAAAAGTAGATGATGTTATCGGAGAAGAAGATGTGATTATTGGAAAAGAATCCAAAACCAGTTTCAGTCGCCGGAGAAGAAGAGCAATTGATCGGAAATTGAATTCTATGTTTAATTCGATGGCTGTAGAAGGCCGGAGAGAAAGACTGCGAAAGTGTTCGATTCGCGAGGTAGATTTGAAGCAACACTTCCGAGAGGGAATAGCAGGCGATCGAGAATTTTATTGCTTGATTGGAGAAGAAGAGTGTTGTTGCCGGAGAAGATGATGTTACGATCAGAAACAATGGAGGACGAATTGCAGTGGCCGGAGAAGTGAGAGTTATTGATCGACGACTTGGTTTCTTGATTGGAATCTTGTAGTCGGCAGATTATAGGAAAATTAGGAATGTTATGGGAATCTGGTTTCTTAGTTTATGGGAATTCCATATTTTATATTTTGTTTTAAGCGTGTATTACCATATTTGACTTAATTATTTTTTTGTCCATATATACTGAAAGTTTAGTTAGTTTTCCCATATTTATGTTAAGTTCTCAATTTTAAAGGAATAATCACATTTTGGATTTTGATTGTATTCATGATTTTGTTAATTTTCAAAATAATGGCCAAAGTTTTGTTTACAAAAATACCAAATTATATATATATAGGACAATGGGCTTCACTTTAAGCCCTACTAGTGGGGCTCTCAGTTTTTCTCGACCCGTGAACAGTTTTTGGCACGATTTTTTTATGATCATGTATATTGTAGCTATTTAGAGCATCCTACAAATTTTCAGAAAATTCCGAATAGTTTACAATACCGAAAACTAGGTTCAAACATGTTGCTTTCCACGCGCATAGAAAAAATTAGTCACTTGTACAACAACATGTTTGAACTTAGTTTTCGGTATTGTAAACTATTCAGAATTTTCTGAAAATTTGCAGGATGCTCTAAATAGCTACAATACACACGTTCATAAAAAAAGATCACGCCGAAAACTGTTCACGGGTCGAGAACACTGAGAGTCCCACCATTAGGGCTTAAAGTGAAGCCCCTATAGAAAAATTCCTCTATATATATTAGATTTTCAGGATTTTACACATAAATACTATACTTTCACTCACTCTTCATGTCGTTTACTGTCAAATTCAAATGATGACCAATACTTATTGGAATCTACATGTGCTATCCACCGTGGAAACATATCCACTGACGAGCTTGTCACCAAAATTTCAACACCGAACAACATCCATAGCTGTCGCATCCGACAGTTAAAGTTGTTAGAGATGTGACTTTGATTGCGATTTTTGATTAACTACGGCCACTCCAAAGTCGGGGGTGGTACCATTAGAATGAGCACTTTGAGAGGAATAAAACTCAACCACCCATTCTTCTTATATTGTTGTTATTATTTATGGGGAGTTCGTGCGTATATTTGCCATTTTAGGATCGATTTCGATGATACCAACAACTGTTTCGCTCAAGAGTGGTACCAAGTCAACTTTACTCTTTGATGAGGTCATTTTGGTATATGACAAGCTTAAGTTTCTTGCTGTCATTCGAGAAAATAAATTTTAGGGATCGATTTTGTACTATAATTCAAAAGTAACTTTTTAGTTACTTTCTATTTAGTTAGCTAAAAATTAATTGCAATTAAAATTTAAATTCAATGAGATACAAAAAAGTGTATTCTTAATTTACATTTAAAAGCTACCATATAATATCTTAAACAACCTTAGAAACCTATCAAAGTAACTTTTAAAAAAGGTTGTTTAAGATACTATCTGGTAACTTTTAATTAGAAAAAAGTAAAAAATAATAAGATGCTTTTTGGTAAGCGGTGGCGGACCTACGTTGTAAAAATAGGGTGCCATGGGCCCCCAAAAATCTTGATTTACATTTATATATATAAAAGCATTTTTGCTTGCACTTCATCAAGAGTAACCTTAATAGTAATACTTACATAAGTCAAAATTTATCACTATGTTTAAAATGTTGGGCACTATTGAATTATTTGATATATGTACTTGACCCCCCTTTTAAGTATGGGCTGGTTCCGCCAATGCTCATTAGGTTAGTTGCTTTGAAAATGTGTTATAGCCTAAAAATTAGGTAATGTTTTCAAAAGTAATTAATTGGTATCTTAAATAGTTTATTAGACAACCAAAATGAAACCCATTTTTTTTGTAAATATTTTGCCACCCGAAGTCATATTTTAAAAGGTAACCAATAGGTAACTTAAGTAGTTATAAAAGCAACCAAAATATAACATTGGTATTTTTGTAATTATTTTTTAAAATGTCAGTTTTGTGTAATTATTCTTACTAGCTTTGCTGATGTTTTTTGGTATTGTTTTAAAGGGCAGTATTTTTGTAAATAAAACTTATTTTAGGTATACTAATGAAAAATGTGCTTTTATTGACACAATATTTTTTTTCCCTTTTCTCCTCACCTTTTTTATAATTAATTATTTATTTACAAATATAATATTGTATAAATTGACATAAATATTCTCACATAATTTCAACTGTAAACCCTATTTCTTACACATCCCTCCCAACATATTAGTTATAACATAAAAAAAGGTTATCACTTTTTTTTAAACTGTACAAAATATAGGGCATCAATGAATTATATATGAATATGGAAGACTATATGTGTAATTTAAAAAAAATTATAGGTTTTCCCCCTTAAATTATGGCCTGTATAGAGTTGGCCCTCGAACTATTTTGTGTGGAAAAATCCTCCTCCCCTGGGAACTATAACAACCATTAAAAACATGACCCTTCCACTGCATTATGTTCATTTTTTAAGTAGTTTTCTTATGTCACTACAAGAAAATAACTCTACAACGATGACATCTATTACGACAACGCTAAAGTCGTCACTGTATGCAGTTGAAATTCACGAAAAAATAAATTTTTTTAATTTATTAAAATAAATAAGCTATCGCGAAAATATGTCGTTGCTGTAGAGTTGTCAACAACACACGACCAGATCCTCCAAATTCCTGGTACCCTACACGATGACTGTAAGGTACCAGGAATTTGGAGGGAACAAGAGGCGGGAATTGAATCTACGGCGACACGCCGTAGAGTCCTCATAGAAAAAAAGAGGGAAATATCTTGTCTATTTCCATGTCGTCGTTACAGGGTACGGAGGGAACTTGACCGCCAAAAGTAGGTCTTGTAGTTCCCTTAGTCATCTTCTAAATGTGTGTTCAATCTCAGGGTCAATACGATCTAGCTCAAAGTCTTGATGCTCGTTCATGCAACAGGATCAATCTAGCAAAGCTCAAAATAAAGCAAACAAGATTAGTGCAAAATAAGAAAAACAAATCGAAAAGTAATTCCTAATACACAAAATTGTAATTTCAATCCCTGACAACGACGCCAAAAACTTGTTGTGATATAAATTGATCAATAATGTGCAAGTATACACGGTCACAAAATAAGTAATAAAGCGATAAATATTCGAGATCGTCTCCACAGAGATTGATACAGTATTCCACCCAAACACATCTTTACAGAATTGGTCTGTCAATGGTCTTGCAATTGTACTGTATCCCTTCACAAACTTACGGTAATAACCTGTGAGACCCGAAAATCCCTTGAGTTCCCTTAATGACTTGGGCACGAGCCACTCCTTCATTGCTGCCAACCTGCCAAAACACCTCTGGCTGAGATAATGTGGCCCAAATACTCCAAACAAGGCTGAGAAAACAAACATTTTTTGTGGTTGGCATACAACCTATGTTGTTGAAGTCTTGCCAACACCATCCTCAAGTGATCTCTATGTGTTGCCGATAATGAGCTATAGACCAAAATATCATCAAAGAATACCAAAATGAACTCGCACAAGTAATCACAAAATACCTTATTCATGAGAGCTTGAAACATTGCGGGAGCATTTTGTAAGGCCAAAGGGCATGACAAGGAACTCATAGTGTCCCTCATGAGTCCGGAACGTTGTCTTTTCGATGTATTTTGCAGCCACTCTAGTCTGATGATATCCAGACTTTAAATCCAACTTGGAAAAAATCTTAGCTCCATGCAACTCATCCAACAACTCATCGATGACCGAGATAAGGAATTTATCAGCCACTGTTTCTCTATTTAAAGGTCAGTAATCGATGCAGAACCGCCAACTTCCATCCTTCTATTTAACCAACAAGATCGGGCTAGAAACAAACTTGTTCTTGGTCTAACTATCCCGACTCGTAACATTTCTGTCATTAATCCTTCAATCTCATCTTTTTGCACGTGTGCATAACGATATGGCCTTACCGAAATGGGGCCAACTCCCTCTTTAAGTGTAATGGTGTGTTCCCGGTCTTTTGATGGTGGTAGTCTGGGTGGCATCTCAAAAACAGACTTGTACTCATGCAACACTTGAGAGAACTCTTTGGGCATGGCATTTCCTCTGGCAGGAGACTCAATTTCCTCTTCTTCCAAAGACAAAGCTCCAAATTTCACCCAATTAACCTGCATGTTACCCAAGGTTTCCACCCACTTGATTCCCAAAATCACATATGCTCCTCCAATTCCAATGGTAGAAAGTCAGTGACCACTTGAAGAGCTCCCAAATCGAGTACCACAAGAGCAAAAATTCCCTCCGTTCGAACTTTTCCATTCGTACCCAATACTACCCCATAGCAGGTTGTCGCAGTAATTGGCAGCTGCACACCAGTCACTATATCCTTAGAGATAAAATTGTGGGTTGCCCCACTATCAATGGGCACAGTTACTTGTTGTTCACCTATCTTCCCTACCAATTTCATTGTGTAAGCTGAAGATATACCGACCAAAGAGTTCAAAGTCAGTGTTGCAAGTGTTTCCTCAGTGATGCTCTCATTTGAGGAATCTGGCGTGAGCGGCAGAGATTCAGAATTGTCGTGGGTTTCATCTTCATCCAACATCAACGTAACTTGCAAAAAAATTTGATCACATTGGTGCCCTTGGTGGGATTTTTTGTTGCATTTGAAACACACTCCTCTCACCTTCTTATCCTGGGTGGCTGGTTGGTGGTCGTCGTGGCTTTTCTGGTGATTGGTACAATGTGTGCTGTTGATGGTGGTGTTGTGGTTGGAGTTGTAGTCACAACTTTCGTAGGGAATAGGATATACGATATTTTTGGTACTGATATTATGTTGGGCGTGGTTTTAGGGCTTGGATTTTTAATGCTTTGGGCTGTTGCTAACAAGGGGTTTCCCTCCACACGTTGGGTCGTCTCCATGATTTGGGCCAAACCCACGGGCTGTAGATTATGTAAGGCTCCTTTGATATCATCCTTAAGGCCCTCCCTTTTAGAATATTCTCGGGTACCCTATGAACCGAGAGGCCAACACTTCCCACTTCACCCTGTACTACTTGACCGACGACTCCTGGGTTATGGATAACCCCTCTTCCACTGTGGACCCCACCGGAACCGCTCAGAATCATAGTAGTAGAAAATTCTTCAACGTTTCCTAGGATGTAATTTTGTCAATGCATCCCCCTCTAAACCAATCATGGCTTCCTCTAACATTTGTGATTCTGTCAACCAATTGAGAATGAAGTAATGCTCCACTCTAAATACCCAACCATTTGGATTATCACCAAAAAACTGAGGTAATTCCATTCTTGGTGACCTATAATCCCTCCTGAAACACTGCTCAATATACGACATGGTGTTCCTTGCTGGAGGCTGAAATGGTGGAGAAGAATGATGACCCGATGAAGTCTACGCTGTAGTTGAATTGATGTCTGCCTCAACCGCCTACCTGTGACGATTGTTGCTTGCTGCGGTGGTTTCTACATTTGGCTAACTCAGAATCGGTAAGCCTTGAGTTAATTGTCCCACCGAGAAGTCCATCTTCTTCTACATCGACCCCATTTCTGATTTCAACGAGTCCATCTCCTTTAGAAGGTGCTGGAAGTCAGTTCTCACTTTTGTAAGTTCTGTGTGAAATTCAGCTTGGAAATTCTCCAACCTTTCCTCAAGCACTTCTAGTTATTGATCTTTCTTTGGAGCCATGGAGGATCGAAGTCTCTGATACCAATTGATAGGCTAAATCTAGTGGCAAGAAACAAACCAGTGGAAATAAATGGAAGATAAATTCAGTTTGTATTGAAATACCAAGAGTACTAGAGCTTGGTTCTCTCCCAATACATTCTACTAATTTCTCCACACCTCCTACACTCACCTCTCCCTTTACTTATTCCTATTCCTCACAGGAACACTAATGTCCCTGTACCTCCCACAAGCTAACATACATAGGGATGGAAAAAAAACCCGACGGATCAGGGCGGGTCGGAGCCCCGACCTGATGGAGTGCTCCTGATCCAAATATAACCAGGGTAATAACGAGGCGGGTCGAGATCCGACCCGATCCACTAGCAATTGAAGCGGGTCGGATCACGACCCGACCCAATTATTGTTGTTTTTTTGTTTGTAATAATTAAAAAAAAAACTAATTACTACCACTATTTAGGGTGATCAACGATCCAAATATATATATATATATGTATATATATAAATAAGACCAAGTATATTTAAGAGGGATAGAAGAGAAAATTGATGTTTTGCTTTGAAGTATATATATATATTTTTTTATTTTAGTATGCAAGACCATTTATAAAAAAATTTAGGTAGCTCTATGGGATATTTTTTTGCCATTTATTTTTATATTGTAACATATTTTAAAAAATTAGTCTTTCTTTTATTAAAGAAAAAGAAAAAAAAACCTTACCGGGTCGAGTGTGACCCGCTCCATCACATCCGGGGCGAGTCTGACCCGACCTGCATCAAATGCTTTAACGGGGCGAGTCGGATCGGGGCATAAACTTAGCGGGTGGGAGCGGGGTGGGGCCGACCTGCCCCATTTACATCCCTAAACATACCTCACATAATTAACTCTCAGCCAGCTAATTCCCTACGCTGACCTGGCTGCCCACTCCCCTTTTTTCTCTCCTAGAATATATATAAGTCAAGGGTGACCTATATCAGAGTGATAAGTGATAAGTGATAAGTCAAGGGCAGATCTTTTATCTAGGAACTCTCGGGCCAAGGTGATCTTTCAATGTGATGCTACAAAGGTTGTTGAAATTCTTACATTGTGAACCGGTCAGATCCCTCTGAGTTGAAATCTCAATACTTGTTCTGGTTAGACGAGCTCCTGTTGTGGGATGTAACCAAGATCAGCCTTGGAAGCTCAACATAGATATGGATTCATTGATGAAAAGGCAGTGCCAAGTGATGTATTCAATGACCATCTAGAATTAACATGATGGCTACTGACTCTGTTTTAGATTTAATTAACTTAGCTTTTGTTGGTGATTGTTGTGTTTTTTCTATTTTTTGTTAATCACAGTGTTTTTGTCTTTGTTGCTGTCCGGGCAAGACTTGTTCGCAGCTTACTTATTGTGAAACTTTTGGCATTTTTGTCTTTAGTTAATGCACGGCTGTCTCCTAGGCTTGGGAGGATTGGCCTTTCATAAAAAATATATATTCAAAATAAAAAACTCTATTTATTCATATTACAAAGTATGTATCACCATTATTACTCCATTTACACTAGGAATTCAAACTTAGTAGACGATTGAGAGCTACAAAATTCCAATAGAATTATTCCATAACCAACCGGTGATATATAACGTACCTTTGCCAAATGATGAAGAAACATATGCATGCATGACATGACATGCATGCATTTATTGTTGACACACTTATTAGATTACTTTATATGTTTCCAAATAAAGTAGAATTATACTACTTTGACAGCATACACAACCCGAACAGAGTGAACACCATCAGACCAAGTAATATGTCCAAAATTATACCCTCTAGCAGCCCCCTTTCCATCAAATGACACCTCGAAAGGAGCCTTCTTCAAGGCGTTGGTGAACACAATCCTATCTGGATTAACCTTCACAACTAAGCCTCTCGGGGAATCAACTCGAGCAGTGTATGTAGAGCTGGAGGGTCCGACATTGGTCAAAGTCCTTTTGACGACTCTGGGAGCTGATTGTGGTAGATTGCCAATAGAGATGGAAGGGTAATTAATGTCTGTGATGAGTTCCTTGTTTGAGATCTTGGGGCACTTGAAACTTGTGCCCTTGATTATGGATGTTATCTTCGCCTCTGGATAGCCGTAGTAACAAAGGAAATTGAAATAGTCTTGTGTGGTTGTTTCAAAGACTAGCCCTGGGTCTAGAGCTTTCATATGGTTTAGTTCTCCAGCTCCAGCCTCATGTGCATTTGCCATTTCTTTTGAGGTGTTTGTTAATGGTTTCCCTGTGTTGTCGTATGCAGATGCTGGTTGTGCCCATTGAAAACACAAGTTCATGTCATTTGTTTATAAGTTTACTAGTAATAATAACTCTATATAAGCTATATAGCAAATAATTATATAAAAAATAAACTATGGTGTAAAGCTAGTGACTATAAAAAAGATGCTATTTTGCCATAAAACCTCATTTTCAATTGTTACTCTTGAGGTCTTATATAGGTTTATAAAAAGTTATATACCTGTAGTCATAAGTGCTGATTTGATCATAGAAGGAGTCCACGTAGGTTCAATTGACTTGATGAAAACAGCAGCGCCAGATACATGTGGACAAGCCATAGAGGTTCCAGACTCAAACCTAAACTGCGTGTTGTTCTTATCTGCAGCTAAAATCGCTTCTCCGGGTGCCATTATGTCCGGCTGTTTATATGTATACGCTCACATCAAAGATTATTTCACACAGATCAATTTATATATATGATCAGCTTCTTCAAATCAAAAGTTTTTAAGCATATATAAAAAGAATGACTAACTATTTATATATATATGATTGTATAGATGAGAAAGTGACCTTTAGAATGTTTTCTGTGAGCAATGCAGGGCCTCTCGATGAAAAACTGGCCACCACTGGTGCAGGTTTATAGAGTTTTGGAGTTTCAACAGTTGGAAGAACTGTTGCTGTTGGCGTCCTGCGTTGCCATATGTTTCCCAAACATGTTAAGCTATACATGTTAATTTGATGCAATAATAATGAACTTGGATTATATATCTCGCCATATATATATATGTATTTTATTAATAGCTCTAGCTAGTACTTCTACTTGAAACTAGCTATATATGTATATGCATATGTATATGTATATATGACTTACACAGTAGAGCGAATGTAGTTCCTAAGAATGTCAGATTCTGCAATTTTGCCAACTTGTGCCCATGGATAAGTGTTCGTAGGAAAGGGTGAAATTTTTTCATCTTCCATAATCATAATTATTCCTTTGGCCTCCTTTAAAGGTATAACGTCTAAACGTTCAACGTCCCCACCATCAACACAAACGACAAGTTTTCCTGTTACTTTCTTAATGTCCAAAGATCCATTGTAGCAGTTTCTGTAAGGTAGGAAAACTTAACTGTCAACGATTACATGTTAATATTTCTAGTATAAATTTCTTAAAAACCTATATTTTATGCAAGTATCAGTCAAATATGACTAATTTTTGTTCGTAATGCTTTTACTAATTTTATGTTAATTGTCAATTTTTTTCCTTATATGTTATTATGAATATATGTTGTGGATATTAATGTGATGATATCATTAATTATTTAAGAAAGAGTAAAATTACACTTACTCTGCCGTTGATACAACTGCAGAACTAATAGCCGCGTCCTTTCCAATTATAAGTGGATATATAGGTGACCGTGAAAGATTTGAAAGATTAATGCCAATTGCCTAATATATCAAGGACAAAAAAAAGAGAACATTTATATAGTATTTGATCAATAAAAACCAAAGAAAAACTTACCTCCAATCCAATCATCAAATATAACGTTATTAGGTTATTCAGGCATGCATGGCTAGGCTATATATGAGATAAGATAAGAAAATTACTCACATTGAGAAATTTCCCATTTCCAAGATGAACCATGGACTTGAAATTTCTATCAATACTAGAAGCTGCCACAGTAAACATCCATGGTGCAGTGTTGCTAAGTGTGTAAGGAGTAGGGCCACTGTTACCGGCGGCGAGAACCACCAAGATACCCTTTTGCTCAGCATGGAAAGCACCAATGGCTATTGGGTCCTTCAAGTAGTCTATGGATGATGATCTTCCTTTCTTGCCAATGGACATAGAGATTATGTCAACTCCATCACTGAGTGCATCATCCATGGCCTTCAACATATCTGCTGTAGGACAACCATCACTCCAACACACCTTATAACTGGCAATTCTGGCCGACGGTGCGCCACCTCTGGCTATTCCACTGCCCAAACCCATAGAGGAAGCACCGGGAACTACTGAGCCCGCTGCGATGGAGGCCACATGTGTCCCGTGCCCTGTTAAGTCCCTTGGTGTCCATTCCTTTTTCGCCTTTAGTGGGAGGTAGTATCTTGCACCAATCAACTTCCTACAACAACAGTAAAATTCCTCTACTTTTATATCTCATCCATATAAAAATAAAAATAATTAATTGTGATGATGCACCTATTACAATTGCTTGTCTTGAAGTCTGATGCTGTCTGACAAGATCCCTTCCATTTTGAAGGAATCGGTCCAAATCCTTTGTCACTAAAACTTACAGATTCCGGCCATATCCCTACAACAGAAATGTTATTATACGGATCAAAGTAGCTAGTATTTGTCCTTTCATCATTTTGAATATATTAATAGATCGATGTTCAAAATTTTATATAGCTATATTAAATTTAACTTTTAAATTTTCTAAATAAATGTATTAAGATTTTTTATTCCAATCTAAAACAAAATGAATTCTCGCTTACAATTTACTTTTTCCAAGTTCCACATAGATGACAAAACTCTAATCAAATAGAAAATAATTAGTAGAGACGTGTAAATTAAAAAAGATATATATAAACATAAATTATTATACAATGTACCTGAGTCGAATACCCCAATAATCATGTTACTCGTGACAGGTTTGTCCAAACCCCACTTTGATTGCATTCCTGCTTCTATGAAATCCCAAGAACGTGTTGTTTGTAGTTCAAGTATTTCCTCCTCAATGACCGATACTACGTCACTATGACCTGTTCTCCCATTTTTTTAATATTGTCATAAAAAATTCATTCTTAGATCCTATCTTAGATTTTTTTTTTTAAATGTGAATTTTAAAATATAAAATATTAAGACTATATTTTGATAAAATATAGAGTAGAAAATAAATATTTACATTATAAATAAAAGTTTTTGACCAAATTTAAATTTATAGTGCATTTTATCAACCTTTTCAAATTACGAAATATGTGTTGATCACTATCGATGATATAAAGTACTAACTTTATATTTCATTAAAATAAAAAGATACATATATTCTCATATATATAAATATATATGTTTATTTTGTAATGTTTTCCAACTAAAAATTTAAAATAAAAATAAGATGTGGTTTTGTTATTGAGCAAAATTTACAAATGTTATCTATTATGATATCAAATTTATATTTTTTAAATTTATATTTAATCTAGAGTGTTACAGAAAGTTCCTATTATTAATATATATGTATAGATTTTTAGTATTTTATTGTTTGATTAACAATATTTTAAATAATTTAAAAAATATATAATTTTAATATAATACAAATTTTATTAAACAAATTGGAGCTATATTATCATAATAAAAACTATTTGTACAAAAATTAGTGAATATAAATGAATTCTACTTATTTGAAGTTAATTAAAAAATTATGTTATTTATTTAAAAATTAAAATTTTATAAAATGAAAAAAATGGCACAACATACTTTGTATGTGCTTTGCCACTAATATATATATATATATGATAAATATTATAGTTACTAAAATATTTGTCTAAAAATTTCCAAATTTTTTTTTTATGAAAACAAATTAGTTTATATTAAAAAATATAATAATATTTATAATACATAATGCAAAAATTTATTTATTATTTAATTTTAGGAATTTTATTTTTTATCATGTTCATATGAAAATGAATTTATAATTGAAGGATGCAAATCTATATATTTATATAAAGGAGAGCACTAGGGAAATTATGTGGCACTCTAAAATTGCTCCAAAACATTCTTTATATTTTCTCATTTTTTTCATTTTTTTTATTTTTCTTTTAAAATTTATGATTAAGAAAATAAAAATATTTATCTAATTCAAATTGACATTTATCTTTAAATTTTTTCATTCCACATACGCTTACGCTTATCTTTTTATTTTGTGTTTTGATATTTCAAATTTAAAATCAAATATTAATAACTAATTTTTTAATAGTTATAATAATAAATCAATTAAATATAAATTGAAATTTATTTTCAAAATTTTCCATTATACGTTATCCTTTTATTGTTTTGATACTTCAAATTAAAATATTAACAAAAAAATTTCAAATAATTACAATAATAATAAAATAATATATAAATTACCATTTATCTTCAATATTTTTCATTTATTAATTAGATATTTTATATTCATAATTAAAAATATCAATATATACATGTGAAATTAATTTAATTTAGAACATTATTAATCAAATCTATTTATTTGTATATCTATATATTTATATAAATGAGAGCCTTAAGAAGGTAATATGACACTCTAAAATCTTTCGAAAACACTCTATCTATTTTTTCCCCTAATTTATATCTATTTCATTAATTTTCTAATAATTATATTGCCACAAAAATAATTAAATAATTAATTAATAATAAAAATAAAGATGATAATTAAATACCATATATATACTTAATAACTTTAAAATCTACTGTAATCATTTTACATATTGTCACTTTTAATTCGTGTAACCATTTTTGCGAATGAACAATTTTCATGCTATTTAATTATGATGCAACCTACTTATCTATCTATTTCCCCTATTTTTTAAAAAAGTAAATGATTCAAAAATAAATAATCGACCAAAATACACGTGGTTAAAATAATCTATATATATTCATATTTTTAATATTTTGACAAAACACAATGTCAAAAAATTAGTTTTAAAAATAAAATGGGTAATCGGCTAAAATACAATGTTCAAAATAGTGTCAACCCTTATAGAAAACATAAATTATATAAATATATGTTTTATTTTTTGTAAAGAATTTTTAACCTTTTGAATAAATAAATAAATGTTAATTTTAAAAAATAAAGAATCAAGGGTGATCAACCAAGATATAATGTTCAAATAACCGACCAATTTATTCATATTTTTAACATTTCGACAAAATTTGAAGTCCACAAATTAATTTTTAAAGAAGAGTCCCAACGGATAACTAGTTAAAATACAACGTTCAAAATGGTGTAAACAATTGCTGACAACATAAATTATATAACTTTTATAATGAATTATTAGCCTTTTGAATAAATGATCTTGATAAAAATGAGAGATAAATATATATATACCAGATAAAAGAGAAGCTTCATTATCGGTAAGCATGGCAGAAAATCCTCTAATAGCATGGTGGTAATGGTGGATTAGAGATATCCTTTCCTTCTCTTCGCTGCCAAATTTTAGGACATATATAAATTCAAAAAAGCTTCATAATTAATTGTTGAACTCTTTGATTTAATTAGTATATACAATTATGAAATGAGTAATAAATGAAACACTTATTTCTTGTATGTATATTATATATATACTGTATAAATTTGAATTTACACCTACTGTTTTAAATATTGTGGTCCGACTTTGAAAAATATGAATGTAATGTCAGATATATATATCATAAACAGTAATTAATTAATTATTAATTAACCTTGGAATGACGGAGGAGAGTAACTGCAAATGAGCTAATTGATCATCAGCTTTAGCATCTGCAGCTTCGTTTCCATTATTTGATGATGGTTTTGGTGCTCCCATATATATCACATAATGCTGTGTATGACAAAGAGTTATAATATATATATAAAGATCGATATATGTATTTTAATTAGTAATCATATTTTAAAATTATTACCTTGGGAATCTCATGATGAGTAGTACTAGTTGGGGAACGAGAAATGAGAAGCCATTGCAACGAGAGAAAGGGGAGTAGTAGAAGAACGGTAATAGTAGTCATCGGAATTTATATATATTTATTTATTTATTATCATAAGTAGTATGTGTGTGTTATGTTTACCTTACCTATTTATAGTAATAGTATTTCGTTTGATTGTGTCATGCAGCGTCGTGGCCTCTAGAAAGAGACAGAGATAGTGTACGTTACTGAATAGTTTGGCTGCATGTAAGAATGTGGTTAAACGAGATCTAAGATATCTTGTTTCAGCCAATCACCCTTCTATAACATCAATCTATTGCAATTACGGATGAGAGTATTAGTGAGGAGCTTTAATCCTCGCTATTGGTTAGGTCATTAGCGATGACTTTTAAAAATCCTCGCTAAAAGAGAGGTGTGAAAATATTGGCGGGATCTCAAATTTTTAGCAAATTTCAGACCTAAAATAAAACGATTCCTTTCAGTATAAGCGAGGATTTGGAATATCAACGAGGATTTTATCCTTGCTATTGTGAGTATATATACTCATATTTGTCCCACGCAGGCTTCAACCTCTCTATTTGCACCATTTCCATTTTTCTCCATTTTAGAGAAAGAAGCAAGAAACTAGGTACACAAACTCATGATTTTTTTGAATAAAATTGGTTTCTCTACTTATTTTTGTGGTTCATATTGATTATTTGCTTTGATTTGTTGTTTTTTTTTGTCTTTATCTCTCTTTGGTTTAATGTCTCATTAGGTAGGGGTTTTTGTGTTTGAGGAGGGGGTTTTCCGGTGGTCCTTGGGGCGACAACGACGGTGGTGGTGGAGATAAGGTGGCTGTGGTGGTAGTTTTGTTAAAGATGAAGTTAAAGTGTCAATTTTTTTTTCACATTTTGTATATACCCATATTATATTTTTTTATATATAGATAATATGTGCATTAAGTTTTTTTGGACATAGATGGATTGAATACAACTTATGTTATTTTATTTAGCTGAGATATCATTACAACATAAATGTGTTTTACTGACATTTAAAATTTGTCATAAAAATCATTCGACCACATTTTTTGAAATATTGTTGAATGTGAGTGCCATTATAAGTTTGGTACTTTTAACAACGTTTTCTTCATGTCATGGTTATTGTTATTGTAAAACTTTTTATAACACTAATATAATGACGTAATGTACTTTTTTTTTTGACATGTTAAAAATGTCATTAAAAAACAATTAACTTCTTTTTAAAAATGTCATACATTGTTGCTTCAATTAATTATTTTTTTAAGAAGATAACCAAAATGAGTTTAACTTTATTCTTTATTATAAATTTTAAAATATTATTAATATTAATATCATATACAGTAAAATAATGAAGAATAAAATGATGTTTAAAATCTTAATTAATTTATTAAGTGTATATAAATATACATTATTATCTTTATATAGAAATTACAAAGTATATAACCACTTAACTACACACTTAATTACAGCCGATGAAAATATAAACTAATACACATGGCCTCAGAAATTATATATTAAGAAGTCAAAAAACAATACTGAAATATGAACTTTTGAAGATTAAGCATCCTCTTATGCAGCACTGGGACTTTTGCGAGGTATGACCTTTTTCTTTTGACCAATCTGAAACTTAAATGAAGAATGATTATTAGCAATACTTTAAATGCAATTAAAACAGAACAATCCTTTTACATATTATAAATTAAAAATAACAATTTACATGCTTCTTATAAGTAAGTAAAACCTCTGTTGTAACAACATATGTAGTGATTCCAAAACTCCAACAATTTGACAAAGAGTTGTTCCTTGAAGAATAGAAACATGCATTGTAAGATAACATGAACCTAAATAAATTAGGTGCATAAACTTTAATGAGTCACACTTACCATTTTTGTAATGGCCTTATTTATTGGAATACTTAACAAATCACAGAAATCCATCATTAAATTGTCTTTGACACAGTTGTCAAGCATTTAGTTCCCTTATTTTATCCTCTATTTTCTTGATGAGAACAAAAAAATAAAAGACCTAAATAAGTTTGGAACAAACCAGCTAAAGCTAATCGACAGAAAGTTGGAATATAAATAAACCTACTTCAAGCTAAGTCGAGATCGAAGCTGGAATATTTTGCAAAAAGATAGTTTCGACCTCATAACTTTGGGGAACTACCTGAAGACGAGGAAAAGTAACTAGAAAAGTAGGATATAACTAAACTACCTACCTTACACGCCATATAAGTACTTACGAGTGCATGGTAAAAGTAAGTTCTGACCTTGAAAAATAACGAGGTGGGACACGGATACATTGAGTAAACTGTGCATGAATGCATTGAAACTTGAGCTTAAATCCACCACGTGTTTGTATGGATAAACAGACATAATGACACTTTTAATATAAATTGCTTCAAATGTTTCGACTTGAGAAATGTAAAGCAAAAATATTAAAGTAAAGTCAAATACGGTATTATAAATATCGTACGAAAATACGAGCTATAAATTGTCTTAGTAGCCCCAAGGGCATAGAAAACAAAAGATAAAAAAACTATTACAAGAGGTTCAAAGGGACGCAGCCCCATATTGAGATTTAGGAGGGAGAAGCATCCTCCTTAGCCTTCTCTACCTCCTCCGCATCAAGCCGAGCTTGCCATTTGTCCACGAACTCTTCCTCAAAAGAGCCTAGGAAGTTGGTATCGAGATCGGCGTTACTGGCCCAGATCCTGTACATGGCCTGGTCAACCGCCCGATCCTTTTTTTCCTTGAACTCTTCGAGAAGATAAGCCTTTTCACCCTCCATTATCTCGAAGGTGGTCTTTTTCTCCTCCTCAAGCTTGGCATTGATCTTCTCAAGCTCCTTAAAGCTTGGCATTGACCTTCTTAAGCTCCTCAAGCCTGGTATTTAGCTTCTCGAGCTCGGCTATCCTGGCCTTCATCTGCGCGGCTTTAGCCTCCATCCTTGCTTTCGCGGCCTTGAACTCGTCGAAAAGCTTGATTTGAAGATCATTCGACTCTTGGGCATAGGACATGCTCGAATGGACCTCGTTGTTCAAATTATAATTAAGCTGAGCAAAGGCAGTAAGAGACTGACACATAAACAAATCAAGTTAGAACATACACTAAGCACAAGTACAACTAATAATAAGGTGAGAGAAAATACTGCAGCAGCGAGCCCGATAGTCCAATTCCGTGGAGGGCCAAGATGTCAGAGATCTGCTCCAGTGAAGAAATCGAGCTCCAGTAGTGCTCGGCCTCGAAAAATTCTCCCTTAGAGGTGGGAATAAAGGTTGGTTGTGAAGCAGAAAGGGGATTTGATGGTTCTCCCATCAGTAAAAATTGGAGATTGCCTGGCTTGAAGGCGATTGTCACTTTAAGAGTGGTATCGATGGGGATTGGTCTAGGCTCGGGCTTTGGATCTGGGTAGATGGCGACCCTAAGCCTCTTCCTTTTCCTCTCCTCAACCTCATCGATTTGGCGTCAGAAATGAGCTCGGGTGTCTTCTTGTTCGCACCTAAGTTCGTGCTCTCGTATCAAGCGCTGGTTCCGAGTATAAGGTGACTCCGGGCTCGGAGTTGCCGGTGAGTAAGGAATCGCAAATTTTGACCCCCACCGCTCTTTCGAGTTCTGTGGCATCTAGCAAGATAACAAAAGGGTGAGGGCCAGCGAACAAAAGATTAAGAATGAAAATCAAGACGGCCTAAGCTCGAATGATCGAAGCTATGGAACGAGCGTGCTCAATCAAAAGAACGAGATTACACAACAAGGAAAAGGGGCTTTTACTTCGGTTTTTAAGCTTGATTTACTTCGGTTTTCGCTAAAATTCGCAACCGAAGTAGTTCGGAGCGAAGTAAAAACTAGCTAAAAACCGAAGTAGAATCCCCACTTTCTACTTCGGTTTTTACCTAATAACCGAAGTAGAAAGTGTATATACGCTAGCATCCTGGGCACTTTCTACTTCGGTTTTTAGGTAAAACCGAAGTAAAATGTGCACTTTCTACTTCAGTTTTACCTAAGAACCGAAGTAAAAGGGGACTTTCTACTTCGGTTCTTAGGTAAAACCGAAGTAGAAAGTATACATTTTACTTCGGTTTTACCTAAAAACCGAAGTAGAAAGTGTCCGTATTTTTTATTTAATATATGTTTCTAATTATTTTTAAATGGATGGTTTCTATTTTTATATAAATATATATATATTTTGGCCTGATTTTATTTAATTGATCTAATTAATATATATATTTTTTGGCCTAATTATTTTTCAACAATTTAATTATATAATATTACAATTATATATATTTTTACAATTGAAATTAGTTAAGAATTTTTTTTGAATGAAAATATGATAACTTTTATTAATTAAAAATGTTGTACGTAAACATATAAAATACAAGTACTTAAGTAAGATAACTAGCCTTAACATTAATACATTTACAAAAGACTAAACTTACAACTAAACAAAAATAGGCTTACTGATAAATGTATGGTATCAATTTGCCTAACCATTCGTGTTGGATTGGCAAGAGGTCTGCAATCTCACAATATTGCGTCTTCCCACCAAACTGTAAAATTAATAAATATAAATTAATTTCATAGATTATCGATAGCAAATAAATTATAAAAAATGAACTTACTTTTTCTTTTAGGGTAGTCATTGCATTTGATGCCCGTACAAGATCTCTAATGTACTTCAAGACATAAAAACCACATTCATGACTTTGTGGTTGTCTTGGACATGTAACATTGAATATCTTTGTGGGATTGCCGAGTAATGCATTGGAAGAAGCTCTATAATATGCACTATTTAAAAAGAAAATTATTAACAAAAGTTATTAAAATGTAGTAACATGTAATATTTGTTGCATATTAAGAAATATTTTAAAAAATTTAAGACTTACCTCATTATCATTGAATCAATTTCTTCTGGACGTTTGTGTGATTTCAATGGATCTAAGAACACGATTTTTTCCTTTTGGCATAGCAATCACCAACATCCAATATTCCCTAACATAAGAAGCGTATGTTAAGTAAAATAATTAAATTTTTAATATATGACTAATCAAATAAATTTTTTTTACACTATTTCTTACCGTATGTTCCAAGGTATAAAGTAAAGTTGACCAACTCTATCCATGGTCATCAACCAATTCGCCAAGTCAATGGTTGATCGCTCTACATCGTTAAAATTATTAATGCTAAGACGTTCAATGTCATAAAACTTGTAATAGACACGCTGATTTGGAAATAGGGACTCCCAAATGCATCTGCAAAATTTTCTTTAGTGTTAAATATTTTGAAAAATTTCGGCAGAATTTCCCCTATAAATAGGACTTCCCAAACCTGTAAACATTCAATGTCTATGAAAATTTTCAACAGATCACAGAGCAGTACTCATAACTGATTCTAAATTCCTATCATTCCAAAGAATTAGTTTAAGGGATACCTTAATCCGAATATCATTGCTGAGCCTCCAATCATATGCAAGGTAGCAACTTGTTCCACATCCTTTGAAGTTAGGAATATTGACTCGCGATTCATGAATGTTGGGTCCACTGGAATGGAGACGACTGAGTTTATTCCCTTAACTCTGCAAAATTCTCTCACCATAAACTGAAGGCTAACATGGATGCGATTCATGATGTGATCGGCAAATGGTTGGCCTTCGGTCAGAGTGTTTTCTGGATTGACGTGAGACCCAGCTGATGACAGATGCGGGCTAGTCATAGGAGGTTTTGACATATCCTTGGATGAACTTTTTGACATAGGAGGTTTCTTTCTTAGAGGACCCTACGCAACATCAAGTAAAAATAATATTAAAATACTGGACCAACAAATATTTTAATAGGTAACAAATTAAAGAATTCGTTTATACCTGGTCAGTCATAATTAAATCTTTTGGCCAAGGAAGGAATGTGTCATAAGTATCTCGAACATAGTGTATCTCCCCAACAGAACATGGGATTTCAGCATCCTCTTGTAACATTTTGGTGACTCGCACCCTCGCGTATTCGTCTGTCAGTTGAACACCATGAATAGTCAGAGGGCCCACCCCATCAATGATAACACCCTCTGCCACCACATTTTGAATATTATCCGAACAAAGTAACACATCTTGCATGTACGGTGTGTCATCCTGCATGTACGGTGTGTGGTATTCTTCGTCGCTCTGCTCGTCATCATTGTCGTGTTCATCCATATCATCTATCCCACCTGCTTGTTTAGCTTTTTCCTCCTCTAAAGCTTTAAGTTCTGCTTTGAGCCTCGCAATTTCTGCATCTTTCTTACTAACAACATCAGCCATTTCTGTTGCTATTTTTGGTTTTCTTCCAAAGACGGACGAAATCTTCGCAAACGACCTACAATAATCAACCAAATTTATTTTAAAACTAAAATATTATAGAATTAAGTTAAATGCAACAAATAAAAAATAATATCATACCCAAGTGCTCTAACACGCCCTGGGTGCTCAGGTGTCCCTAAAGCTTGCGTTAATATGTCATTCTGACCCTTTGCAATGATTTCTCCACTACTAGCTTTTTCTTTCAGCTCATTCTGTGGAACAAACCAGTGGTCACTTATATTAGTGACTTATAAGAACTTTATCATTCCTAAATTACTTTAAAATACTTGCTTGAAACCACTTACAATTCTTGCTTCAATTTGTTTGTCCAAATCTGTGACAAGAACCTTCCTCTTTTCTCGTGCTCTTATCCATACTTGGTACCGTTCTACATCTGCCACACCTAGTTCAGTTTTCTACAACATACAACAATTAATTAAAGTTGGTGAGTGCAATATTCTTCATAACAAGTTGACAGTTATAAAATAGTGATGCGAATTACTTACCAGGTCCTCTCTAACATTGGCAAGCCCTCTACGAGATGTACGATGCCTCGAAGTATATTTGAGAGCTCTTTCACGTTGTGCTTCCCGCAAAGCCTACATTAAATAGGTAACAATAAGTTTTTAAGCAATTATTAGTATTTCAAAACTAATAAATCATATACATAATAGATATACATAATAGTACCATAAACTTAGGAGATAAACGGTGGCTAACAAATGTCCTCCAATCTTCTAGGTCAAGTTCTGGATATTTCTTAGGAAGGATTTGGAGTTCATCTATCAGACCGTCTTCTGCCAAAGGGTAGATGTAGTCACTAGTGATGTTGGTCTTAAAATCTCTCATCATTCTTCCCGCACTTTTCATTAATTCTGGTTTCCAATTTTCTGGAATGTTAAAGGCACCCTGAAATAGAAAGAAAATGATTAATGAAATGCAAAGTAATTCATGAAAATGATCAATATATTAAAGTAATTAAAATATTCATAAAATATTTTCTTACATATACATCCTCCCATATTCTATTCTTCAATTCTTGTGGGACTTGTCTCCAATCCTTATAATTGAGAGAGACCGTTCTCCTAGTTTTAACTCCAAGGTACGATTGCATCTCACTATATGCTTTCCCTATAGGTTGACCTTTATCATTAAACTGAATATTTCTCTTTATTCCCTTAGCTTTTTGATTATTGATATTGTTCTTTTTTGTTGGGCCTCGCCTATTTGGTGTGTTCTCCCCTTCAGAAATTGTCATATGCACATAAACAAGAATTAACGTTACAATTATGACATAAATAAATACATATTTAACATAAAAATGAATACATTACTCACTGGACACATTTTCTTTTCTTTTTTCTTTTCTTGGTTGATCCACAATCTACCCATATTCCGTCTCTAATATCATTTCTAATGTATTCCCCATCATCATCAACTTCATGGAAATCATGGATTTTCTCAACTTGCTCATGTATTGGTTGTCCAACTTGCTCATGGAACAAATCATCGTTTTCTTCATCATTTTCATCTTCTATAAACTGCCTTTCCGGGGTTCGTAAAACAACTGACCATTTATCATCAGCAGGATCAGTTATGTAAAACACTTGTTTTGCTTGGGTAGCCATGATGAAAGGATCATTCTTGTGACCTTTCTTACTTAAATCAACCAAAGTGAATCCAAGTTCATCAATTCTAACCCCAACATTGTTGTCCACCCAAGAACACTTGAGCAGAGGAATTTGAAATAAGGAATAATCAAGCTCCCATATTTCTTCAACAACCCCATAATATGACATAGTACCAACAACTGGATTATTGTCTTTTGCACTAGCGAAATGCACTGCTTCTGCCACAATACTTACTCCACTATTTTGAACCATTCGAGCATCATCTCGTGACTTTGTGTGAAATCTTTTTCCTCCAACAATGTAAGCATTGTGCTTTATTACATGAACACTTGGTCCAAATGATATGCGTTTTAACTCTGTCGACACTCCATGGTTTTCTTCTCCCAACCTTGCTAGAATAATATTTTTCAACCATCGACTAAATGTTTTATTGTGCTCATCTATAATCCATTTCTGTTTATTTTTAACCTTGTTGGGAATCATTGATTGTAATAACTCCATGTGCTCACTACAATACAAAGTACAACATATTAAAATTTCAATTATACATAAAAATGAGCATAATGTTTATTAAATCTATAACTTACGTTATATAGGGTTGAACTTCAGGATTGTTTTCCAACACAACTAAATGAGCTTGATCTAATTCTGCACGAGATATGGTCACTACTGTTCCTTTCCCTCGTAATCCTCTATCAACTCCATCCGAGTTATTCCGTGGTTTGCTAATTCCGATTGTGTCGATTCCAACCATGTACTCTGAACAAAATTCCACAGCTTCTTCAGCTAAATAACACTCAACCATACAAGCTTCAGGGCGATGGTGATTACGTACATATCCTTTCAACACCTTCATATTCCTTTCAAATGGATACATCCATCTCGCCCAAACTGGCCCACACAACTTGGCTTCTCTTACTAAATGGACCATCAAATGTATCATGATGTCAAAAAATGATGGTGGAAAATATTTTTCAAGCTTGCATAAAGTTTCAACTATTTCATCATGCAATGCATTCAACTTCTTCATTTCCAATTCTTTTCCGCATAGTTGATTAAAGAAGATGCACACACTTGTCACACTATCTCTAACTCTTTTTGGTAAAACTGACCGAATGGCAATTGGAAGTAATTGTTGCATTAATATATGACAATCATGTGATTTCATTCCAATTAACTTCAAATCTTCCATAGACACCAAGTTTCGAACATTCGATGAGTAACCATCAGGCACTTTCATCCCTGCCAATGATTGACATACGGCTTGCTTCTCTTCTTTAGACAATGTAAAACAAGCAGGAGGCAAATATGTGCGAGCCCCTTTTTCTTCAGGTGCCAAGCGGTGTCTTATACCCATTTCAACAAGATCTAAACGACTAGACAAACCATCTTTGGTTTTACCTGGGATATCAAGTAATGTACCGATTATACTTTCACATACATTTTTTTCTATGTGCATGACATCCAAGCAATGTCTAACGAGTAAATCTTTCCAGTAAGGAAGTTGAAAGAAAATTGATTTTCTTTGAAAACATCCATTGACTTTTTTGTTTTTATTCTTCTTCCCATACCTAAAGTCAACTTTTTCTACTTCCTTAAGAATTTGCTCACCTGACAATGGCAAAGGAGCAATGTCTCGTTCCACAGTACCGTCAAATGCTTTTTTTTTTTATTTCTGTCAGGATGACTTAAATGCAAATATCGTCTATGACCCATATAACACATTTTGCGTCCATTTGACAAGCGACGGGCCATTGTGTTGGTGCAACAAATTGGACAAGCTTGGTAACCTTTTGTGCTTAAACCTGATAGGTTACCATATGCTGGAAAATCATTAACAGTCCATAACAACACCGCTTTCAAATTAAACACTTCTTTTTTAAAACCATCATATGCCTCAACACCATTTTCATACAACTCTTTCAAATCATCAATTAATGGTGCCAAGTAAACATCGATATCATGTCCTGGTTGTTTTGGGCCCGAAATCATTAATGAAAGCATCATGAACTTCCTTTTCATCACCAACCAAGGAGGAAGATTGTACATAACCAGGAAGACAGGCCATGAACTATGCCTACTACTAAGAGATTTATGTGGGTTTACTCCATCAGCAACTAAACCAAGACGAAGATGTCTTGGTTCATTTTTGAATTCTGGATTGATATAATCTATCTTCTTCCAGGCCTGTGAATCTGCAGGATGCCAGAGTTTACCATCTTTCACTCGTCCAGTCTCATGCCATATTAAGTTCTTAGAATGTTCTGCACTTTGATATAATCGCTTCAGCCGCGAAATCAAAGGTAAGTACCATAGCACTTTCTGAGGAATAAGTTTCCTAATCTCTTTACTTTTGTTAGGTTTGTACCGTGATAAACCACATTCTGGGCAAGCGTCCATGTCTGCATACTCCTTACGATATAAAATACAATCATTCGGACATGCATGAATCTTCTCATACTTCAACCCTATCAAACTTAATTTTTTCTTTACTTCATATGTAGACTCCGGAAAACAATTTTCTAGGGGCAAAATCTCCTTGAAAGCAGCTAAAAATTGACTGAAACACTTATCACTAACTCCATTTTCTGCTTTTATGTTATAAAATTTAACCATTGTGGGAAATCTTAGTTTATTGCAACCACTGAACAATTGTCTGTCTGCATCTCTAACCATACTATCAAATTTTTCTGGATTATGAAAAACTCTTCTTGTGCTTCATCAAGCAATTCTATAGGATGATCATCAAAATCATTACTCTCAAAATCATCTACACCTCGCCTACCTAATGGATATGGGTCATCATTTAATAATTCTCCATGCCAATACCATTTACTATAACTCATATCAAATCCCCGACAAAATACATGATCCTTTATCATGGTAATATTCCCCTTTACTCCATTACCACAATCGATACAAGGACAACAAATTTTTTGTGGATCACTACAATTCTTTTGGCAAAACTCTAAAAATTTGTTGAATCCATCTTGAAATTGTGATGTTTCTCTCCTCTCAAGCATCCATGATTTATCCATACTAATAACAATATTCAATTCGTAATAAGTTAGAAAAAAAACTTATATTAGGTTCTAGTCTTATAAATTTTTTTAAAAATTCGGCAGAGTATCCTCTATTTCTATATCATACCGTAATTTCATAATTACCTATAAAATCAATACAAACAAACACAATAATCAAGCATATATGAATCCATCATTATTAGGTTCTAGTCTTATAAATTTTTTAAAAAATTCGGCAGAGTATCCTCTGTTTCTATAGCATACCGTAATTTAAAAATTACATATAAAACCATTTAAAACAAACACAATAATCAAGCATAGATGAATCTATCATTATTAGGTTCTAGTCTTATAAATTTTGTAAAAAATTCGGCAGAGTATCCTCTGTTTCTATAGCATACCGCAATTTCAAAATTTCCTATAACAACAACACAAACAAACAAAATAATCAAGCATAAATCAATCCATCCTTATATCACCACAGCACGCAAATTTCCCAGAGCCTACTTCACTAATTTTCAAACATAACTTTCACTAAATCTAATATGCATGATTACATTAGTCTTATCTTTATACATAAATCTTATAGTAATATAAATACAAAAAATAACTAACCTTCAATATTAATCTTTAATGCACCCGAAATGAACAACAAAGTTCACCACTCAATCAACGACCCTACTAAAACATTACATAATTAGTAAACTACATAATTAATTATCAAATCAATAAATAAAAAAAATCAAACTAGTTAATGAAACTAATGAACAACACTTTGATCATCTTCAAGCTATTTATTTTTTTTCAAATATTTAAAAAACAAATTTATCTATTGTCAAAATTTCTAAAACTAACTAATATGCATATATATATTTATAATAAACCTAATTTTTATCACATTATTTAAACTAACAAAATAAACAAATAATTATAAAAATTAATAAAATATTAATTATATTAATTTTAAATTCGGAATAATAAAAAAAATTAAAAAAAACATAGAAAATTAAAAAATTATCATCAAAACCACATTTTAGTAATCTATACATGTTTTGAAGCTCAAAATCCCCTTGCAATGTCAAAAATCCGGTCAAAATCCGGCAAGAAACACCACTTTCAAATGGAGAAAAAACCCACGGCCAAATGCTTTTTTTTCTCTAAAAAACAAAAAAAAAAAACGATTTTTGGACTATATTTCGGTTTATAGGGTAGAAATATTGCAAGAAATAAAGAAAAAAAAAAGGCTTGGAGAATCAAAATGGGTGTTGGCTCACGGTGGTTAATGGAGGTTTTGGGGGTTTCTTTTTGCACAGAGGGTAGAGAGGTTTTGAGAAGATGACCGTTCGGGTCTAGGGAAGGGACTTATAAAGCACTTTTAACTTCGGTTTTTGGTAAAAACCGAAGTAGAAAGTGGACTTTCCACTTCGGTTTTTACCAAAAAACCGAAGTTAAAGGTCCTTAAGTCATACCCCTTGGAGACTTTTAACTTCAGTTTTTTGGTAAAAACCGAAGTGGAAGGTACACTTTCTACTTCGGTTTTTACCTAAAAACCGAAGTTAAAAGTGCACAAGGGCCGCGTTTGGTTTGGCCAGTTTTTTGCATTTTTACTATCTCTAAACGTAATATAAGGGCTTGTGCAAACAAACACGGCCCTCTCCACTATGAATTTTTCACTTCGTTTTTTTAAAAAAGCGAAGTAGAAAGTAATTTTTTCCAGAGCGCCAATTTGAAAAGCAAAGTAAAAGAGTTTGAAAAGGTTTTAACTTCGCTTTTTTTGTATGCTCACTATAAAAACCGAAGTAAAAACCTATATTTCTAGTAGTGTTAGGCTCGGAGCGTGTATTCCACGTAAAGAGGGAAAGGTGGATTTATTTTGGAGAATCCCAGATTTTTAGGGAAAAAAGTTGGCGGTTACTCAAAAAGTGATATTATTGGGAAACGTGCAATTTGAAAGCCCTAATTCTATACCCAGTTTCTTGGTCTACAAGATATGATACTCGAAATTAAGATAACATAGTAAAAGAATCAAATTTGTATCGTTCATGCAAATTCTGGGTTTGAAAAATCCACAATAACAAAAGAACCTAAAAATTACATGGTATTGGCTAAAGTATCCTAGTGATAAACTAGTGCCCAAGGTGTAACAGAAGCATAAAAGTGCATGGAAGAACAAAGTATGAACACAGATATAAGGGGTTAAGAACAGATACTTACACAATGTAGCTAGCAGGTACAGAGAAATTGAAGACCGAAGGAGTGGTTGTAGAGACGATCTCACGGAGTCGAACAAGCCAGCGTTTTTTGTTTTCTTGGTTTGGAGACATGCAAGAACTGGGCAAATTCCAATTATGTTTTTTTCGTCTTTTTTCTTCTGAAAGCACAAGGTGAGAAAGTGAAATGGGGAAGACGATGGGGATGTATTTATAGGTCCCAGGGAATGCCAAAGGCTGAGCTGATCTGAGCCATTGGCCAGATTTCGTATCTGAACCGACGGTCAGGGAAAAATGAGATGATGGTACCATAAAGTTGGCAGGTGAACGAACGTGGGCATGGTTCTAAGGCACTCAAGTACTCTGATTAGTCAATACCTGGCTGACGCGTGTCCACACTTGAGAGTGAAATTGATGGTATAGTTTCCAAGAGGGGCAGTTCAAAAGTTTCCTTCTCATAGGATTCGAACTGATGCTTTTGAGGGGGTAAAATGTTACACCCAGATTTCGAGATAAGAGTATGACCCTGAAAATTGGGCTCGTCAGGTGTGAGCTCGAAATATGTCCAGACATCATTTGGTTCAACCATCAAACCCCTCTTAAGTAAAGCAACGACCTTGAGGATGTGTAACCTCAAATATTCTCTGAGCACGCGATGGGCAATAGCAGGACACTTGAATATATCTTGTACCGATTGTCCTCAGGTGAGGTAGTTCAAGCTCAGAGAGTGCAAGCTCAGGTGTGACAGCCTCAACAGTACCTGCCTATCCCGAGCATAGCGTGAAGTTAGGTGGCAAGTTCGTGATTGACCCATAAGTCTTGACAGAATCAATGCCGATTATTGATCTCGAAGACCTGATGAATCACCTGGGATAGCCCATTACGTGTGAACATATTTATTGTTGTGTAATCCCAATATTTATGGGATGTCATTTAATCTGTTATTCATTCCCGATCTTCATGGGACGTTTCCGTGTATATAGGAGATAATGAATTCAATATCATTATTTCAATTGATATATAGAATATCTTCCCGAAATATGTGGGAACGAATTCTGCAACCTTCTCTATAAATAGAGAAGGAATCACCACTTGTAGAGGACCGATTTCTGATTTCTTGGGAGAAAGCTCTGGGTAATTCATCTCTGAAGAATTTCCAAAAAACTTCAAGTCTTAGTAACATAGACTCATGGACTAGGCAGAATTAATTGCTGAACCACGTAAAAATCTTCTTGTCTTCCTCTTTAAATTCATTTGCTCTAGTTTTCATTTGTTTAATTGCTCTGCTATTTAAGTTGACGAAAAGCAGTGTCAACAGTTGCAATTTCCCAAAAGCGTTCTGATGGCTAACACGATTCCCCACGTATTGAAAACTCACCCCCATCATTACCTTTTTAACTGTGCCACGATCAGTATAAAAAACCTACACTACAAGAAAAAATGCTTTTAATAACACAAAAAATGTGTTATCAAAACATACCATAACACTTTTTGATGTGTTAAAACTGACTATGTTATCGTAGGTCAGGGTACTTTACATAACACTTTATCATTGCTATACAGATGTGTTATTATACTGTCAACGATAACATACTTTCTGTGTTATTTTAATAAATAGATAAGTGTTTAATTATATTATTTATAGTCGATTATATAACACATTTCAATACTTATAAATTTATGTTATACCACACTTTAGTATAACACATTTTTTGTGTTATACTACACTTTAGTATAACACATTTTTTGTGTTATATAATGAAGTTTGCGTAACAAAATTCTTTACTTATAAAAATTGTTATTGTAATAGATATTATAACACATTTTTCGTATTATTTTAATATTTAGATAAGTTTAAATTCTCATTATATATTCATTTCTATAACACTAATTTATTATATTATATTTTTATTTTTTATGTATATAATTAAAATTAACTTTCTAATATATAGTAGCATTATCAAATGAACTTGATTTTCAAATAACAAAAAGTAAAAACATTCAACATTGTATTAACAATCCACAAATTAGTTTAAAACATTCAACACTGTCATCAACAACAAAATGTTTTTTAAGTATTCAAGTAGTCTTAAGTATTCAACATATTCAAAAGTTACTACTTTCAGCACAAAATATTGAAGAGTTTAATTTTTTACATAATAACACGTCAAAATTTGAGTAGTTGCACACTCCTACAGTACTATTTGATAGGAAAAAAACATGCAATTGAAGTTGCTTCATTGTACCAGCCACAATGATCTGATCTTCACTTCCAATTCTAACAAAACCAACACACTCCGTGTCTTCATTGCAGACTGCAACGCAACATAATACAACAACATTCAATGTTAAATTGATAAACTAAGTCTGATTTAAATTCAAAGTTAAGACATGAATGAGTCATAGAGTAAAGAGCAGGTTAATTGCTAAGGCAATTGTCGATACGCAATTGTTGAACCAGCTGTAACATACACAGCACAAAGTTCGTACACACAAAGAAGAGCAACATCTAAAAGTAAAAGAACAGAAACAGCTCTTGTAGAAGTAAAATTCAGTGAAATGTGAGTGAAACTTTCTGAAGTCAGGTGGCCAGACATAAAAATAATATAATTCATCAAAAGCTTCATCACAATAATGTAACAGAGCTTTAACAGGGCCAATTAACCATTTAATATAATTTCCTCCTGAATGGACCAGACACTGTTAACACATCACATTGATTAACCTTCATAGAGCATATCTCATTATTTAGACAATAATACCTGATATTATAACATTTAACTACACTTTTCCTCCAGAAGACCAACATAGAACATTTTCCCTGCTTACATATTTGTACTCACACTGCTTACTTTTTAAGAGTGATGCATTTCTAGATATTTTTAATCACTCAAAAGAAGTGGTATAAGCATAAAATAGGTCCCCTCAGTACTAGTAAATGCTCTAAATGAGGTCTAAAAGCCTTTTAAACTCCGTACAAAGAAAGCAGAACCAAAGTCAAAATCAAACTAAGAATAATCAAAAGCTAGATACTAAAAATCAAACACAAAATAAGACAAAAAATCTTTCAAATCAAACCACTATATTCACACAAACATATAGAAAAACATAAACAAAATAAAAGAGAGAATTGGTAACTAACAGCTAGCTGGGCATAACTGTGATTAAATTAGCTTTTAACCAACTAGTACAAGCCATCCCTTAGGTGCCTAAACTTACAACCAGTTAAGTCTATCAATCTCACAATGTCTATACATGCAATTTTTGCCATGAAATACTCCCAAACAGACGAGACAACAACAAGCTAATAACAATATACATACCAAATGTGTCATTAAATATAAATTCTTATTTCTTCAAAGTAATCAGACTATAGACAATCAATAGGCACAAAGATGTACATATATATTTATAGAAGCTAAACCCACAAAGGATAAGAAATGAAATTAAAAGCAAGAGAACAAGCGTAATTAAATTATAGCCCCTGCCAACTGTCTCAATTCAATTAGCATCAATTCAAGAATATGCACAACCCCTTCGATATAAATATATGTATTATCTCTCTCAAATCTCATTTTCTCTCTATATTATCTCAAGCAGAAACAAATATATGTATATAAATATATATTGATTAAATTCAAAATACTTTCTCGATATTAATTTGAAATCTAAAAGGAAAAAAAAACTACACAAGAGACTAACTACTTCATGAGTACCTGGGTCTTGCTTTAGCTATGAGAGAGAGAGAGAGTTGATTTCAGAGCAGCCGTGATGGAGAGAGTTGATAGACTCTGTGAGAGAGAGAGAGAGAGAAAGAGAGAGAGAGAGAGAGCGCAAAATATTTTCTCTACTTTTGTACATTCAACAATTATACAAAAACAGAGGAGCAACTAATATGAATGTTTCATGATGTTAGTTGATTATATATGAAAATATTTCTATCAAGATAGGATATACATAAAGGAAATGACCAAGAGACTACCTGGCCAAGTAAATGTTAAGAATCCGATACTCAAGACTATGAATCTGACATTTTTGACTACTTATTTCATCAACAAGTATAGTGATTTAACTTTTAAGAAGAAATGGGTTTGCAAAAATTAGACAAGTCTAGCATTAAATCTCAAAAATATTTCATAAGGTCGTACATTCAGATAAGATCTACTTAATCTTGGGGTGAGCTCTATTTTTAAGTGTACACATCTAAAACTAATTCAATAAAACAAGCAATAACGTTAGACAACACAAATCAACTTAATCGAAAAAGTAAGAGGAACCAGAATAGTATTAAAGAAATACAAAAGCCATCCAAAATATTAATGTGCTTACTTAAATAATGTTTATTTTTGATAGTCATGGTTAGTGTTGTTTAATGATCTTGGTTCAACTCTTCATAACATAGTACACATCGAGCTCGTTGAGAATAGTACACAGTGTACACTTGGCCCAAATTATCTTGGGCCACTAGCCCAACTCAAGCTCAAAAATGTGAGAATATTAAATTTAAGAAACAAGCCATAAAATGAAACGCAAAAGCTAAAAATCAAGTATTTAAGCATGATGAATATAGTGTTTGCAGCAAGAGAATTCAGGGAATAGCTACTTAAATATTTTATCTATCTTGAATATATTTGCTACGGATGAGTGACTAGCATGGATAGAAAGAAAAAAAATGAACCCTTCCAGTGGATTCGGCTGGGGAGGGTGGTGTGCCAAGCAAATCAGTCATGAGATCCAATTGGTGTATCACATTTTCCCAACGAAATAGTGGTTTTCCTGTAAGCATTTCAGCAAATACATCCTATGCTCCAAATATCTATTGCAGGAGTGTACTGAAGACAAAAAGTAGAGGTCTTAGACTCTTAGTATTAGAAAAAAGTACTAAGCAACCATACACTTGATTTTTTTTTTTTTTTTTTGAAATCTGAACACTAAAAAATGATCTTCATTATGAACAATCATTATTCAAGACAATAATCAGAAAACAAACCAGCAAAATAAAAAAACAGCAAGCAAACAAATTCTGTAGTCTGAGAGCATATCATTAACTAAAATAACTGTACAACCTGAAAACCAAACATGTACTAGATCAGAAAACAGGACAACCCTCCATAACAACCTGGAAATGTTGAAGGGATGGCCAGTTGAGTCAAAGTGCAGAATTATTAACACATATTAGTTTATATTAATAAGAAGATTAATGGAATATGTATGAGTATAAATATACAAAGGACTCACCATGTCTTCAAGAGAATTTTTGTTGGTTTCACTTGAAAAGCTCAGAGTATCACCATCAAGAATAGTTGGTAATATTAGTAGCTTATTTTTATTGTTATATCTATCAATATGTTGATATGCATATACACATAGACTCTTGGTATTGGGATTCATAATAAGTTTAGGCATCTCAAGACTCTAAATCTTGAAACAAAAGGTATAATAGTGAAAGTAGGAAGTAAAAAAAAGTGGCAAAAACCTGTGAGGTTTGGGAATCGACTTTTCTTGGCAGCTGATGAGACATCTGAGGTAATAATACCCACACTACTAGAAGAAGAATCAAGTCCTGCATTTATTTACTGGAAAACTAATTAACACCTGACCTACCTAGATATATAATCATCTATATATAAGAAATGGTTATAAACTCAGATTTGTTCTTACAATCGATGGCCCTTTAAAGGGAGAACTCGGGGAGAGTAAACTACAATAGGTGATGAAAGAAGAACCTGCAAAGAAACAAAGAAAAGGGAGCAAAAACAAATAAGAAATGAACCCAATGTAATGACATTTAAAACATTATATTAAAATACAAGAGCAGCTTACAGTCAATGCTCTCCCAGCAAGAAGAAATAAGAAAGAAAAGTAACCAACAGACGCTCGCACAAATGGTTTCTCTGAAACGACAACGATATCAGCATGTTTAGCAAAAACAAGCAAAATGTAATTTATGCAATATCCTTGCAAAACCCAGCAAACAAAAATAGATGAAAAAACTAGTTTTTACCTCTAAACCATCCGAAAATGAATGCTGCCAGAGCCAAAAGGAAAGCAAGGAAACAAACAAAGAATGTCTGAGTCCTTGTCAAATAGAAATTGTCTGATGCCCACTGGTGGATAGCACTAATTGCTAGTACAATCATCAGAAGAACCAAAAGAAATGCCACACCAATCTGTTGCAAAATAGAAAAAGACATCCTTAAAAAGGTAAACACCAGAAACCAAGGAAAATAAGGAGGGTCTGTAAGTTATTTCTCAACGTCCAAGGTTTAACTACTACTGTAACAACCAATATTGCACCAAGCAGAAGAAGAATACCAAGAGTAACAAATATATATACCACTCGAGAGAGTCTCCAATTATCATCTTTCCTAAAAGCAGATTAAAACAATTTCCATGGAAAAATAATTATTTTCATAATGTCAAATGTCTAAAAGCAGCAAAATTTAACTAAAAACTACATATTCAAAAAGCAGAACAAGTTTGCTAACCATTTGTAAAATCCACAAGAAAGAGATAATAGAGCTGGAATGCAGATCAAAGGAAGCAAAGCAGCAAGGAAATCAACCTTGGCAAGTTGATGCTGCAACTACCAAATCCCTTGCCATGGTTGGATACATAATTCCTTTTTTTACAGTTAAACTAGAAAAGCCAAATTTAATTTTGCTTGAGGAAATTAAACGAGCTGTTCCTTATTCTTGGGATCCTGCATCATTGGCAAAGTGAGGAACTTTCATTTATTGTGGTGATTTATAAGACTTTAGTTCTTAGAAAAATTGTTGATATGATGCACCATTTGAACAAGATGTGTATTATCAACTAAATTAATAAGATAGTATTTTGAAATAAACATGCACTTCCTTATCAATTATCAGGTATTTCAATGCCTACTTTGATAAATAAATAATTAAAATGCAAATTTAAGAGCACTAAAAAACTCTGGTGTGTGCTGCTCAATAGAGCAATGGGGCTATGACCCTAGTAATAGCCTATGCACCTTTTGCACTTTGAGATTTAGTAAGCACTTGCAAAACACAAACTTTATATGCCCCATGAAAATTGATGAAGGAATGGCACCTTAAAATCACTTGTACCGCAACTTTTTTTATAAAGTATTTAAATGCCAGATTGCAGGCATTATTTTGTATTTATCACATTGAGGATATGTAAGGCAGTTATCTTTGATGTTGAGAACAATTTGGTTAGGACAACAGAAACTGACAAGCATTCCACTGTTTTTTCCCTTTCATTCTTCAGTTTTATTGAGAATTTTGGAACACATATTGTTACATCTGCAACAATTGGTGGAAGAGATGTAGTTTACATAAAGCAACACCAGTCATCTCCTTTGACAGGATTGGATATAGAGAATTATGCAAAGAATGTATAGGAGTAAAAAGTGTTGCGCCTTTAATATATTTTGAGCCTCGATTTTGCTTTTTCCAAATTTAACAAGCTCCGAGAAGCAAGTATTATACTGATTGTTTATGTGGCCTGCAAAACCACAAGAACGAAATCTTAACGACAAAACAAGCTTTCATTGTCAATAACTTGATCAAGTTATTAACTTCATAGATATAACATAGTTTTTTATTCTAATTTATTTATTAACTTTATAGAAAACTACTAATTCAAATTCATAATAAAAATTATACTTCAACATATTATAATCTGATTTTTGTTCTTTCCCCACATAAACAATGTTATTTTTTTAGCAATATATTAATCATTAATATTCTAATAATACTTATTGTGTAGATTATATATATATATATATATGTATGGAAATTATATTGTTATTTGGTAATTGAAATGGTGCAAACTCTGTACATACATTTTATTCATGATTATGTTGTGTATAAAAATTTCTCATTTTCTGGTACTGACTTTGACTAGTGATCATTCTTTTCTCTTTAGCTATATGATGATTATTTAAGACCTTGCTACTAATCTCAAGACCATGATAAAATTAACTCAATGAAATAGATTACCACTAATTTAAGCACGAAACACATGAAGATTGTTAAAATTTCTAAAATAAAGTATTCTTGAAACATAACCAAAGTACCTCAAATAAAGTCAATCATAGTTTGGAGTAAAATGAAAAAAGGTTGTGTAGAAGTTCATAAATAACTTGGTTAATGAGCTTTATCTTGTCATACATACAAAAAAAAATAAAAAATACTTAGAGACCATGTTCCTCTTAACCATACCAGCAAACACAAAATGAGTTGAACACATAGATAAACTCAAAAAATATAAGACAGACTAATAACATATCCTACTCTCAAATTAATGTAATTGGAAGAGACTAAACCTGTTTTCATGGATCCTAATGGACGAGAACTTGATAACAAATATAGTAGTTCAAAGTTTCTAAAATTTGAGCTTCCCAAAATTTCTACACGTGAATCACATCATCATCATTATTATACTCATTTTTCATTGGAGAGAGGATAGTATAAATCAATAGTGTAATAGTAATACTATTTATAGAAAGAAACTTCCAACCATGTATCCTTTACCTGCTGAGCCTTGTTGCTATTGTTGTGTTCCCTGTCAAGAAAGTGATGCTGACTCAAGTCCAAAGGTCTACACCTTGTCAAAAGTAATATTATATTTAGTTAACTCCTATGATGAGCCACCAATTATATATAATATCATTCATTATTTATTTTTATTACACTGATTATCCTAAATCTCAAGTTCTTCCTGCAAGAATTATAGAGCAATAAAATTATCACATATTAAAACAATGTCAACTGTAACTTCTTAGCCACACCAATCAATGATTGAAATTCTATGTCCTCAGCTTTTCTAGGAGCCAGCATAAAAAAAAAGAAAACACATGATATAAGAGATAGAGATGCTATAATAAAATCAAAACATATGCAAAAGTAGTTCAAAGCAGTTAGCAAAATGTGATGCCTGCTTATGTTTCTCAAATATGATAGTTCCGAGATAAACAACAACTATGAATGCAAACAAAAAAGACACACCCATGCAAAATGTAATATCAAGATTCTCACCATGACTAGACAAAATATATAATGGTCTCCCAAAATTCTCACCAATCTCGATCACTACCAGTGCCTAAGAGTACCCCCAAGCATTTAGTCACTCCCATGATCAGTAGAGATTCACTTGAAAGAAAAAACAAAAAACCCCAACTCCATAACCAGTATTATACACATTATAGCTTAAGGTATGGGATAAGCGAATAGAACATAAATCAATGCTAACAATTTTTCTTTCAAACTAATAACTTAGAAGTGGCTAAGAATCACACCAATTCCTTAATTAGAAGACCAGTGATCACAAAAGAATAGTACTTTTTTAAAAAATCCCAAATTCGAATTCTTTTTCCTCAATGAAAAAAAATAGCATAGAATTACAACTCTTATATTTAACTATATGATAACTAGAAAGTACAGATAACATTAAAAAAACAAATCTAAGCAAATATATGCAAAAACCACTTTGCTCAAACTATAAACTACCAAAAAGAAACATTTTATATTTGTCAAAAACAAGAAGAAGAAACATTTTATTGATCCAATACATAATAATAAGTGAATATATAGAAGTAGAACTAAACCAAAAATGAAGCCAAAATTAGCGAATACCAAAGTTGATTAACTATCCATTTGACTAGAGACTAATTTCATTTTCAGAAATTAAATTAAATTAAAAAAAAACGTTAAAATTGGAGATATGAAAATGAATAATAAATTAAAGTCCAACAAGCGCTTACAGGCTTTAAAATTTTTGATGTGTTTCTTCTTGTTACCACTACCAGATCTAGTACTTCTTCTTCTACAATATCATCAGGCGATGCTAACGTGACTGAGTGGTCATATATCCGGCTGTACCTCTCCATCATCGACAAAGATCTTCTCATCGACCAACCCCTCTTCACCGTCGGACTTGGCTTCACTGAAATGTTCCTACGCAGCACCGCCGCTGGATTCATCATTACCTCTACATCGGACATGGCTTCCCGTGGCCGAGTGTGATGGTGGCGCTGCCTTCCTGCCGCGCATTGGAGGGAAGAGAAGTGGAGTTACTGTGAAGTTGGGAGGGAAGAGAAGTGGAAATCGTGGCTAATCCTAAAATTTTAAAAGGGCCTTTCCTTTTGTTTTTTTATAAGAGTTGATGAGAGTATTTTGAATTTGTTTTTGCTTTTGTTTTTTTTGTTCCCTCCATTTTAACTTTACCGAGCCTTTTTTTTCCCTCCATTTTAACTTGACAGCTTTCTAATTTTTTGAGGTTACCTATTATAATACTTTTCCAATTAGCTTATAATTATGTATTATAGAAAGAGGTATTTGGTGTAGTGCCACTCTTATTATTTTTTTACCTTTAACCAAACTTCTTTTTCTCAAGAACTTAGAAGAAAAAACCAGAGAAGCCTAGAAAACTTCGGTGATCCAAGGCGTGTTCGTCCACCCCCAAGCACCAACGTTCGTGACTCTTTTGCAATCTGCAACTCAAGTAAGTTTCATGATCTTCTTATCTCTGCTATACCATGCAATATATATTTCTTGAGTTTTCTAATATTCGGGTTTGAGTTTTTGCATGTTCTTAAGATAAAATGCTTTCGGGGTAATCGGGCTCGTGGGTAATAACATGATAGGATACGAGTTTTAATTAGTAAAAACACTAAATTATGCTTAGAAATTGGCGTGGGAAGTAGGAATACTGTTTTAGGGCCCAAAATCAAAGTAAAAATTCGATTTTTATGCTTTCGGAAAAATCTGGGTTTTTCCCACCTGTCTTCGGAGTCGAAAAGTTTTCCTGAAAAAACTTTTCACTTTCGCTTTTTAATATGTTTTTCCAAACTGTTCGCATGTGTTTTAGTGTTTACATTAGAATGCTGTTGGTCGTATAAAATCTTAACTTTTATACACGAGCAACATTATCCTAACGTTTCCACTCATTCTATCTGTTGGCCGTAGACTCTCATCTCCCCTTTTCTGTTCTCAGATATTCATGCACGATCCTTAGGGAGGTGAGAGGCCAATCGACGATGATCTTCTTGCGCTGCTATTCAAGGATCAAGAACAACCGTCACTGCCATTTTCAGAAGTACCATTTTCACAATAGCACCCATCGACCAGCCCTCCGACCAGTTAACCAAACATGGGTCGCGTGAAATATACTGCTCGTAGAGAAAAAAAAACAACCAACCCTTCTTCTAACTAGCCTACCCCTCCTACTGAGGACCTACTAACCCTCAGCCTATAAACACTGCACCACCAAAAATCTAACCTAAAGCTCGACCTCGTGACGACCTTAGGCCAGATGTCGAATGGTACGTTGCGCCTCCTAGCATCATATCAGATAGGATGGTGAGTAACTATCTCAAGAAGTACGGTCTTCCTGGGACAACCCTAGTCAAACCTTCACCTGATCAGAGGGCAAACATGCCCGGAGGTGCCTTTAGTGCCTGGTCGAGGTACCATATCGAGGCAGGGGAAATCTTGCCCCTACACGAATTTTTTCAAGGGGTTGGAAATTATTTCGAGGTTGCCCCCTTTCAAATTACTCCCAACAGATATAGAGTACTATCTGCACTCTATATCCTTTATAACCATAAGAAGTGGCCTGTACCTACACCACATGAGATTAACTACGTGTTTGATCTCAAGTCCAGTCCCAACCACAACAACACGGGGCTTTTCCACTTCTACCATCATGAGTCTGCTCATACCTTTCGGAGTGACATCACCTACAAATCCAACATAGGGAAGTACTTCCAGGAGTATTTCCTTACGACGGACCTGGTCACCGATAACCTAGCCTTCACTCAAGGAGGTAAACTTCTTAATTACTGGTCGTTTATTTTCTGCTAGCTTTCCTATCCCATCCTTAGAACTTTGATATTGCCTAGGTCCATGGTATCGACCGGACCCTACTCCAAAGATGGAGATAAAGGCTGCAGCCCTGGCCAGCATGACGAACATCGAGAAGAGCATCAAAGAACTGGTTACTGAAAGCAACTTGAGGCTGGTCGGCCTCCTAGCACCTCACCAGGAAGTGAGGGAGTCCACAATAGGGAGTGCCTGTGGAGGAGAGATCCTAGAGCAGCAACAGGATGTGTCACAAACCCCAAGACGCGCGGGCAATAAGAATGACCATCAGGGAACCCTCCAGCATCCCACGGGCTACTGCTGCCCCTTCCCAACATGGGAAGGGCAAGCAAAAACTTCCAGAGTACCCCGAGCCCATATTCGAGTCTTCTGAAAAGAACGGTACTGACTTCTCACTTTTAGACAACTTGCCCATTCCCTGTCATTTATTTGACGGGGACAACAATTTTAAATTTGTGATCAATAGTTTAAATTCAAACTTCTTCGAGGCAGAGAGTGAATGTAGCAGTAGTACCATAAATAATGTATCGACCAGTAATAATAGCTTGGGTATACTACTTAGAATTTTTCTTGCTTTTATTCCCTTGCTTTTTTAAGTAACTTAATTTATATTGTCTGATCGTTCATTTCCATCCTACAGTCATGCCTTATAGAGAAGCATTTGACTTATACAACCAATGCTGAAGCTCCTGCGAGCAGGAAGAAAATAAGCAGGCGATACCCCGGGGAAAGCAGTAGTGACCCCTCCAAGAAAAGAGCTTGGACTAAGGATCCTCCTACACCACAACCTTCCAAGGACACGACCCCTCCTTCGGCTCCCCTCGACTCGACTCCTCCAGCTCCCCTCAACCCAAGTCCTGTTGCTCAGTCATGAAAGACTCAGGCCGAGGCTATCCTGAACACAGCTTACAACTCGGCTAACGACAAGCTGAAAAAACTGTCAATACACCAGTGTAGCCAGGAAGCATTCAGTAATGTCTCCTCCATGAAGATCGACCAAATTTTCAAACGCGCACTGAATGAAGTACTCAGTGAAAGTCACCATTTTTGTTGTGTTTTAGTTGTCTATCTTGTCCTTTTACTCATACTAACATCATTACTTTTTTTTTCTGATCGCAGGGAGTTCTGACCATGAGTACTGGTTGGCGTCGCTCGGAGGAGATTGTTGCCAAGCATGCTGAAGAGATTAAGACACTCGAGGAAAGACTCGCCGAGCAGCTCAAGGCGGTCGAGGCCAAACATGCCGAGCAGCTGAGGAGAAAGCTACTAAACTGGGCGAGGAGCTGAAGCAACACCAGGATGCCTTGGTTAAAATCACTGAGATCAAGGAGAAGTATATGGAGGCTTCAATGCTGAACTTCAAAGAGGCCTCTCAACTCCAAGACAACTTGGTGATTAGCAGAAAAGAAACTGCTGAGCAGGAAGAGCGCGTCAAACTACTCGAAGAAACCAATGCTCGCAACTTGGAGAAGTTCAAGGGAGTGACGTTCAACTGTTTCTACATGTTCTGGAAAGGCAAACCCGAGGCAAACTTCGACTATTTACCAGAGCATATGAAGCAAGCTGAGCTGGCAAAGTTCATTGCTCGCCTGGAAAAAGAGGAGAAAGCTCAGGGACCCCCCTCAATCTCTTTGGCGTCAGGCATTGAAGGCGTCGAAGAGGATGCTGGGACCACATTCGACTAGCAACCCCAGCAAGATCCTCCAGCTGCTCCTGCCACTCAATAACTTTATTTATTTATTTTTATTTGTAACCAGGACATATGAACCACGGTTCGTAATGTCAAGACAATTTTCACTGCGTAAGACAACTTCCTTTTAATTAATAGTTACATCCGAGCAGCAAATGCTCGCGGTGTAACACATTTCTATTTTGACATTATAATATTTGCAATTTATTATAACATCTGTTCGCATGACCGAACTCAGCATAACACTTTGTTTTTATTTGACAAAATTTAAACAAAATTTTGAAAAATACTCTAAGTACCGTAGTATGTTTTCCCTTATTTTGCTCGTGTGTTTACATATGCATGTTGATATGATTTTATTGCTTAGTACCTTATATGCCCCCAAGTGATTGAGGAGCTTAAGGTCCTCGGTCACTTGCCATGACCAAGACCTATTCGAACATTACTGCTCGTAATAAATACTTATACATCTGATAATATAGAGAAACAACACACGTAAAGAGCAAATACTTGTAATAAATACATTAATTGGCAAGAATAATTGGCTGTGCATAGTTCCTTTTATTTCTCGTAATAAATGGACAATCGTGTCTGTGTAAGTGATCAAAAATTGATCTTACACTTATAAGCGACTAGTCATATGACTGACTAACCTTGTTCATAAACTTGTAAAAAGTGAAATTAATACCAGCCAATTCTTTAAGAAGAATTGTTTTATTGATAATACTTGCACATGTGTTCTCCATTCCAATAGTGAGGAATGAGATCTCCTTTTAAGTGAGCAAGTTTATAGGTGCCTGGTTGGAGGACTTCTTCAATTTGATATGGACCTTCCCAGCTAGGTCCAAGCAGTTTGGCAGCTTAATCGCGGGTGTTAAGAAAAACTCTTCTAAGTACCAGAAGAGTTACTCGGACTTGAGACGCAGAAGTGTAGAGTTTTAAGTCGGTGACCATGTGTTCCTTAGAGTTTCACCTTTGAGGGGAGTGAAGCGGTTTGGTGTTCGGGGCAAGCTAAGCCCTAGGTTTGTTGGCCCCTTTGAGATTCTGGAACGGGTTGGAGAGGTAGCTTACAGAGTGGCGATGCCTCCAGCCACTACAAGAAATCTGATCTTTACCTACCAATATTTTACCTACCAATATATATTGGTAGGTAAAGGGAACCTTTACCCACCAATATTTATTCGTAAGATTTATTGGTAGGTAAATATTGCTAATATTATAATATTTTAGAAGGTTGATTATCTACTAATAATATGGGTAAGTAAAGAGTGTTACCCTACACATATACTGGAGGTAAATTGTTTTGCATTTGGCGCCAATGTTTCCTTCTTATTATTTTAATTTTTAATAAAAATGATGTTGAGTTGTGTGATGATGTGTTAAAAATATCCTACGTATCATCTTACTTATTTTTAACATGTCATATTATTTTTAACAAATGTACAAATCTTAAAACCAAATAAACATTACTTTTCAAACGTTGATAAAATGAAAATCTACGGAGAAAAGTCCAATCAAATAAGAAAAATAAGTTGTTCGATCTCGAGACTCGGTTCTACTCGGTGCTCGACTCGCCTCGATGGTGGTCCACTGAGTTCGAGAGGAAGATCGATTCCATGCTACGATTTGTCGTCGTCTGGAGCGATGGGTCGCTCACGCAGATTCGCACCAGGCACTGCTCTGATCGATTGCTCTCTTACGCTGCCGAAAGCCAAGCGCCTCTGCTTGCCCAGTGTCGTCTCCTGTGTTTACCTCTGAGGTTATCGTTGCTGGAGAAGAAGAGATGGGTATCGATTGGGGGCGCCAATCTGAGTGACAGTGTGAATGAGGATCCGAGCACCTCCATTTCTTCTGATATGTTCTTCTACATCTTCACAGCGAGTCGATGGCTACCAAAGACTCTTCTTTCTCAGATCTGAGTTTCGCTAGGAACCTTCAACCAGGAACAACCAAGGTGAGGTTAAGAGAAATAAAGAGAGAGAATTTTGGGGCTGATAGTTTTCAGGGGAGAAGAAGATCCAATCGGTGGGGGACCTAAATCTGAAAAATTCAGAGGTAACGTTAGGTGAGGATATCACTTTTGAACATCATTTTCTGATAAGTATAATGCTGGTATCTCCAGCAATTTAATTATTTTTAAGTCCCTCGTTAAGCTTGTACTTTGCTCCTTTAACTCATATCAGGCAGTAACCTTTTGGGAAGGAGAAATTGTTGACACCAAGAATTATACTTTCTTCACTGGAAAATGGGAAGCAACGTATGTTTCTTTTGTTTTTCCTTGTAACCTTTTATTCAATACTATATAGTACGGTATCCTTTACAAGATGATCTTTTAGAACTATAAACCTATTTTCCGATGCTTATCTGTTTGTAATCTCTTAACAGACCAGAGGATGATATAAGGCACTGGACCAAGTTTTCTTCTTTTAATTCTTTACTTGTAAGGAGCTTATCTTCTTTCTTCTTCTTAAAATTGTTTTATAAAAGAAAAAATAATTGCATAGGAAATGTATAATATAATCTACTTGTTCATATTTGCTTTATTAATTTTGTTTTCAATGATTCATTTCCCGTTTCCTTCAATTCCATTTGGGTTTTGGATTTTAAGGTTGTAAATTTAGGTTTATTGATCAATTAAGGGTTATCC